>NW_009200276.1:14055-18857 GCF_000690835.1 Fulmarus glacialis
CTCTCGTGAGACCCCACCTGGAGTACTGCATTCAGCTCTGGGGCCCCCAACATAAGATGGACATGGACCTCTTGGAGTGAGTCCAGAGGAGGGCCACGGAGATGATCAGAGGGATGGAGCACCTCTCCTATGAAGACAGGCTGAGAGAGTTGGGATTGTTCAGCGTGGAGAAGAGAAGGCTCTGGGGAGACCTTGTAGCAGCCTTCCAGTACCAGAAGGGGGCCTACAAGAAAGCTGGAGAGGGACTTTGTACAAGGGCATGTAGTGATAGGACAAAGGGTAATGGCTTTAAACTGAAAGAGGGTAGATTTAGGTTAGATATAAGGAGGAAATTCTTCACTATGAGGGTGGTGAGGCACTGGAACAGGTTGCCCAGGGAAGTTTTGGATGCCCCATCCCTGGAAGTGTTCAAGGCCAGGTTGGATGGTGCTTTGAGCAACCTGGTCTAGTGGAAGGTGTCCCTGCCCATGGTAGGGGGGTTGGAACTAGATGATCTTTAAGGTCACTTCCAACCCAAACCATTCTATGATTCTGTGAGTCTATGATTCTATATACCTGTTGTCACTACCTAGTACCTAGAGATCAAGTTATCCTCTTTTGGCAGCTGCACTGTTATAAGTAGATCAACCCAGTGTAAATATTAGTTTTATTTCAGGAAAAAAATTGATGTATTGATAGTTTTAGCATTCCTTAAATAGTGAGAAGTTCCAGTTTGCTGCACGTCCGACAAAAAGAAATTATAGTAAAGCAGTTTTATATTCATGCGCTTTGGTAAACAGGGAGCCACAAGAAGAAGAAATTATTTTCATATTCCTATTTTGTAGCCCTCATTATTCCTCTTCCAACCTCACATTTTAGGAGGAACGAATCACTTTTTTTTTTTTTTTTTTTTGCCTAGACCCTCAGTTGCTGTACATCAGCAAAGTTATGCTGATGTACATCTGCTGTAAACTACATCAGTTTACAGCAGATCAGAATTCAGTATTTCTGGCCAACTCCTGTGTATCTGTAAAAGGAAGAAAATCACCTGTCTCACAGAATAAAATGAAGCTTATTCAGTTAATGGCCATGAAGCATGCTAAACTGTCCAGCTGAGAGATGCTGTGTAATTATTAAATTCTGTTATTTTTTATGGATATTACATAGACATGTAAAGTAAGACCAGATATGTAAGTGGAACAGACTGACATAAGAAAGGAAAAAGGAAAATTATTCATTCATATTCAGTTCAAGATTTTGTGAAAACAGGTATGACAGTAGTACCTCAACAGAAGGTATAAAAAATAGTCAAGAAGTTAGGTGTTGAAAAAACCCCAAACAATCTAGTGGTTGTTAGTCCAAATACACAAACAAAATTAGCATCTTACTACCTGTTTTTAGTAGTTTTGAAAACAACCCAGTCATTTATCTTTTTCTGTTTGATTAGTTTCATCTCCAAAATTTATTACTTTGCTCCTAAGTGCATTGGATTTTGATGTGAAAAGAATGTTCCTAATTGATACTAGTACCTAATCAGATGTATTTTACCACCTGCATTCAGAATGATGCATAAGTGCTTAACTCTTTTCCTGAATTTGACATAGAGGAAATTGGGAAGCTATTATCTAATATTTTCTTCAAGCTCAACATACTTGACAGGAAATATGATCTTCCTGCAAAAACACCAGAGTTTTATCTATTTAAAAAAAAAAAAGTCCTATCTAGGAGGGAAATGAAGGTCCTTTATATCTTCATTTATATTTTTCAATCTCTCCCAATTACAGGAAAAAATCTAAAGTAGACTTTGAATATCAATCCATAATTTACACTGGAGCTGTCATAATGCACTACTATATTTGATGTTGAAAAGCTGGTTGCTTCTAAGGTCACTGTGACACATATTATGGCAAATTTTAATGAAGAAAGGACTTGTAAAAATCTTTTGAAGTTCACTCATTAATTTATTTGTTCTGTAAAGTATCACAGAAGGTCTACTTGAATGTTAGCATTCACATTTTTTATTCAAGTCTAATGAACTGGTAAAGGCAGTGAATGAAATAAAGTATTGTTTTTCAGGGGGAAAAAGGCAGCTGTTGGAATACGTTTGGAAACTCAGACTTTTCGTAACATGTCGATGTACATGTCGAGATCATATATTACTCATTGTAATGAGAACTGTTTGGTTACACAAATGAATGTGACCCAATAGCTTAATTTTCTGTTGTTTTACAGTGAGTCTCTGTTAAATGTGTACCTATTTTATTTGTATACTTGTAATTCTTATGTTTATTAAAATTCTAAGGCCATCTTTTTCTTTATGAGATAATAGCGTATTTTCAGTCGCTTTAATTTTATTTCTGCCAGCTAAGTTTAATTTTATTTTATTCTCTGCAATGGTTCTTGAACACAAAACCTAACATTCCTCTCCCAAAGGATCAGAGAAATACTTGACGAGTAATTGGCTGTAAAAGTTTAATTTGGACAAATATTCAGACTTTTTCAGTGTCTGTCATATTTAGTCAGTTGAAGAGGAATCTGGATAACACTGCAGACTAATCTGTCATATGGTTGACACCAGATAACAGATGATCAATATTATATGTGAAATGCAAGCTGTAGTTTTAAGCACACTAAATTTAATGTGCTCATATATAAATAACACAGTTTATGTACTGCTACGTTGTGTGTGCACCAATTTTTTATACTTTCCTAGGAGATTTTGATGAGATTTTGATTAGACTTTCCTATTATTATTTAGACATATAGACGCATAATTTACAGAACTGTGTAAATATAATCTGAATTCTAATCTGAGCTTGTTTTCACAGATTTAGGGTGCAAAGGTAGTTCCTGAAATTTCTCATTTTCTGGCTATCAGTACCTTCCCTGTAAAAGTAAGCTCCACCCGCATAAATGTGGAAAGAAAAAAGAGAAAATAGTGTTTCAGAGGTACTACTACTGTGTTCCTATGAAACCATGAAGTTTCTTTACCTTCTTGCTAAGGTTTTGGTAATACACTACTGAAGTTCATTTGAGCTATTTATGAATGATCTCCTAATCTTTTAACAAATAGTGTATAAAATGGAGAAATTAATTTGGTAGGGTGTCAACTGGTTAATCAACCAATGATCAGTTGACATCCTTCTACCAATGCTTTTAATGTAGAAAATATTGATTAGACCTTTTTAGATGACTGTTTTGAAATTAATTTCAGTCTGCTTCCTAGGACTTTGCAAGACCTCTAAACTATATTTATAGGAATATATTCACATTCTGGTTTTTATGACTCTCTTTATTTTGATACACAATAATTTGTGGTCAATACATTCAGTGTTTCTTCAGAAAACTGGTTAAATTTTCTTGTTAGAAAATACTTTTGGTTTGGTTTTGTTGTTTGGGTTTTTGTTTTGGGTTTTTTTTTGGGGGGGGGAGGGGGTTAGTGCATGAATACATATATGTCTTAGTTAAAAATATAAACATACAAAAGAGTTGTGCAGCTGTAAATAAATGGACAGAATATTGTCCAGCATAACAAGTGATTAGTTAGCTACTGGAACACAAAAAAAGAGAAAAAAACAAACCAACCAGGACTTAAGAGCAACATCATGCTATTAAAACTATAAGAAAATGATACAGGTCATGATGCAGCAAAAGTAAATATGTGGTATTCAGTGGAAGATTGGATTTCAAAGGCAATTTCATAACTTAGGCTCCCATTTACAAAACTAATTAGGAGGTCAGACAATAAAATCAATTAAATCCACTAAGCTACAATAGAATTATAAAAATAAATGCTGTACTTTGGCAAAAGGATACTAAAAACACAAGCAAAACCAAAAGCTCATCAATAAGTCCCTTCTAACTTCTTGAACCAGATAGCATAAGCTTTTCTACTTCATAAGCCTGCAATGAATATATTTACTTGATTCTACTTCTTAATTACAGTGAGCCAGTGGATTGCTTGCAATGTTTTAATTTGTTTAAGCTAGCATCTTACAGTTGACCCTGAGGCTTGGGGTTGAGGTGAGGGATGTTTCAAGGCCTTTGGATTCAAATCATAGTTATGATCTTATTCTGAAAAAAGACTGTTTTGCTGTGTATGATAAGAGCCTGAGATTAACCAGTGACAATGTCTGCAGGTGAGAATGAGCAAGGTTAGAAACAATGTGAACATAAACATTGTTAATTTCTGCTCTCTCAAAATGTGAAGTTTTAAGAGGAACAATGAAAGCCACAAAATAGGAATATGAAAGCAATTTTTTCTCCATCTCCCAATTACATTAACACCGTCCATGGCTTCTTTTGGGAATCATGTAGCTAAGTCTAGAGTTAGGTGAAAAAAAAAATCAACAAATTACAGACCAACAATAATATTTAAGGGCTAAAATTTTTAACAAATTAAGGTAGCTTAATCTTCAGTTAACATCAGAGCAGGAATTAGAAAAACAAACATTTCAATGTATTTACCCTTTCCTTTGAGGATTCACAAAACAAAATAATTTTCTGCCTCCCCATAGTTTTGCTAATGTAATTTATTTATTTTTAGCCTGAATTTTCTGATAGAAGAATGCAAAACTATAAAATGGAGAAGTATCTCTATAGACATCTTACCTATTCCTTTCCCTCATTTCTTAACATTTGCCACTGCTATATTAGTTAGGAAGTACCAAATTAGAAATACCACTTACATATAATGATCAGTTTAAACATTTGCAGTAGACTGTGTCTTACATTGAATGGTCTTAGAAAAGTATTTTCCAATTGATTTTAAAATAATATTTACTGTGTTAATATTTAATAATAATAATAATAATAACAATAAT
>NW_009200277.1:0-7180 GCF_000690835.1 Fulmarus glacialis
TTGCAAATCCATACTTGAAGTTTTGTAGGAGGTGTATTTTCAAGAACACTAGAAGTCAAGGGGAAGAAGGTATTCCAAAAAGTCTTCTGCCTGTACTGAACTAAATGAATTCACATAGTATTTCTGGCATTTTTTACTACAATAGATGCCTATCTCATAAGTGGTTAATGAAGGTATTTTTCTGTAAAAAATAATTATAAAGAATATTTTATATATGCTGAAAATATTTTTGATGTGTTTAATTTGATGAAAATTTTAACATCATTTCACAATTTTCCTTATATGTGTACCTACCTCAGGCTATTGAGTGCAACTCTTAGAAACGAGCTCATTTTTACAACTTTTAAAGAATATTTAGTAACCATGGGCTCTCAGTTGATTTCTGTGGGAAAAAAAAAGGATCAGATGATACTCAGTAAACTTTCTTGATGTATAATTATATATGATACTTAAAGAAAACTGAAATTGTTAATCCATTCATTCATTATAGAATCATAAACTACAGGCAGCTCTGGATCACTTTTAGCTTTCCATTTGATCATAGCATTTGTCACTAAGATTCAAATATGTAATATAACTCCTACTCCAGTTGGTATTACCTTATGATTATAACTGCCCATCCCCAAGACATGATTCTTAGTTTGTGGGAATTGGGAGGCTGCATTGATAACCTCCACTTTCTCCTGACATACTTGAGCCAAGGACTTAGCAATAATTTGCTATTAAGTTTGTGCAGCATTAAAACTCTTCCTTGTTTGTTTGTTTGTTCTAAGACAATGTTCAGTTAGTATTGCAAGCACAGCGTGTTTGTATTAGGTCTGTTAGCTTGTTCATGTAGCAACAAGTATTGGGAATGCTCAGTAATATCTTGGTTTGTGACTTACAGCCAAATAACAGGTGCAATTGTCGTCTCAGGCTCTTCCCTGTTTACACTGAAATAAGCTCCTTCTTGCATTTACTGTAATTTTCTTCTCGGCTCGATTTCTTAGTCTCTGTTTGCAGAGTGCCAGTCCCATAAGGACTGAAGTTCTTCTTGTACCTTTGGCTGTGTTGCAAGTTACTAAAAATGTTTTGCCAAATTAAGAAATTTGTCCTACTCTACTCTAAACACATTTTTTTCCTCCTGGGTGTTTTAAGGTTTGGTACCAATCCAAAGGACAAAATCTCTTTTGTCCAAAGTTTTTGCATGATACTGAAGCTTGATGATACTTTCTGGTTTATAACGCCACTGATCTTTGACTAAATTCTCCAACATACTGTTGCATGCCAACACATTTTCTTTGTCCTATTTTTCAAATCCTTTCTTGAAGAAAATCCTGGTCTCTGAATTCTCTACTGCTCTGCACGTGGTGTTTGAAGTGAGAGAGAGATGGTGCAGGGTTCTTTCTGGATCTCAGTAAGAAAGGCCGGACAACAAATGGTTTAATAAAGTAGCTGCTGAAATAAGATAGAATAAAAAGAGAAATATAAACAGCAAGTAAATCTTGCGTCCCTTCAGATGCTGGGGACTCTGCTGCATTGGACAGACCACAGATGGATTTCCCTACAGTGCACTGCACAAATCCCGTCCACGGAGAATTGTCCTCCACTTTGGTCATTCGAGCTGATATATATAATTTTCTTAAACAAAACAACTCTGTTCATCATTGGTACTGTCAAACAGAATGGATGTTCGCATAGGAACTTCTTGTTGTAATCACTGGTCCTGAGTGGGTGGGAGCTGCCTGCAGGATCATAACCAGCTGGCTGAGTTTGTCCTGCAGCCAAGAATGCGTGCAGCGCAGCACAGCCTGAAGGCCGTGCTGGACACGCAGCCCAGCCCAGTGCAGTGCAGGCCTGCGCCTGCTCAGGTTATCTGTGATGTGGATCACCGACTCCTCCATGTACAGCAGTCTCCAGATCGGGATGGCTACACTGCACCCCTTGATCCACACAGGCTTTACTCTTCCCGAAGATACTACAAATTACAGATTATATTAGGAAGCTGTTCAGCTAACAGAAAGTTTCCTGACAGGCTGGGACATTACCTCTGCAATAACACCCACCAGCGCAGCACAAGCTGGCACCGGGCAACCCAGCACGCTTCCCCGGCCAGCAGGTTCCCCTGCAGCGGCTGCTCATGCTAACGTACGGGCTGCTCAAGCCCTAAGTACAAGGCCCAGTGGAGAAAACATGGTCTGTTCAAGGTCACTAACTCCTCAATAAAATGTCTTCTGCAAGGCTCCCAATACAGCTACTGAGGAGGAATCTCTTATGTAGCATTTCCTCCCACACCGTACCCTCTGGTAACTTCAGGTTTGTACTTACAGTATGAGGAGTGAAGTCATCCCGTAAAGAAAACATATCTTTAGTAAGGGAACAATTATTGTAATGTCCCCAACCATATAGGGGAAGGAACAGCAGGGTTATCTGAGAAAAAAGAATTAAGTAGAGCCAGTAAAATATTTCTGTGAAATGTTTTTCTCTTGGAAAATCCTACTTTAATGAAAGAAAGTGTGTGAACATTTGCAGGGATGTTCTGATGGGAACGTGTCAATTGCAGTAACACTATTTCTGTGGCAGGGAAAAAAAAGCAAAATTTGAAACAGCCTGTTTCTACATGTTTTCCTTGAAGTGTATAGATTTCTCAAGCTTGAGAACACTTTCAAAATATTGCTTTGAATATCTAAAGATGAATCAGTACTATTGTCAAAATTGAGGAGTAACTCTATATAACTTGCTCTTAAATTCCTATTTTCAAGTGATTTCTAAATTATTCTGTTATGCTGTATTGTCTTTGAGAATGGTTGAGCAGGCACAGATGTTGGCTAGACATGGAATTGTGTTATGGTAAGTGATGGACACTCTCAGAAGCTCAGCCGTTTTGGTTAAGTTCAGATGCCCTAAGCCAAGACTTGCCATACTTCCTCCTAGACCTGCAAAATAGGCCAAAAATCTTACATGAACAGGCTCGCAAGAGCCATTCAAAATATAATATTAAAAAACAAATTTGACTTATGGAGATATAAAGTTATAAAAAGTGAAGACACCACCCACCAGAAAGTAAAAGGGGAAGAAAATGGGTAAGCCCCAAACTTTATGTACCAACTGAAGACCAGAGAACTTCTGACATATCCCAAAATAAGTAAGAATCTCAAGAAGCTGGAAAATTATTAGCCTTAATATGGAGCACTAATGTTAGCAGATCACTTGCTTCATAGTAAGAGAACTTTTGATCATAGGATAAATGCATGAATGTTTTAAAGGCACATGATTTACATACAGAGATCTTGTAACATCCAAACTACGGAGTCAAGAAAATTCCGTAAAACCCTTCCTACACTTAAAGAGAAAAGGAAAAGAAATATCTGTGAAAGATATGTCTTTTTTATACTCTAAAAGAAAGACTTCCTTAAATTAGGCAAAAGACTGTTTGAGAGGAAAGCAAGTTGCTTTGAAGGAATGTGACAAAGCTGTTAAGATGTATCGACTCTTGCAGATGTGGTATACTGATGGAAACTTCAACCTATACTTCAGCTTTCTGTATACCAAGGCACTCAGCAGTTGTCACAGAAACAGTCAAGAGTGCAGATATTTTCAGCAAAAAAAAAGAGGTGACATACCAGCACAATGCTAAAAAGATAGCTCTTCATAGCCACAATCTATAGATTGTTAACACCAAAACTGTCTTAGTGCTGTTGGAAGAATTTTCTAAATGCTTTACAAAATTGAAGCACAGATTTGAAGCTTTCTGCAAAAGAAGGCTATTTTTTTTTATTAGCCAACAAGAAAACTGGAATAGATTATTAAAGTATGAAGATGACATTTTGAAGGGAGTTCAGAGAAAAGTGTCAGTAAGCCGGAGGCCAGAGAAACTGGAAAAAAGATTAAAAGAGAAATTTGTAAATGTGATCAGGTATCACCAAGAGACTCTTTACACTTGCATCCGTATAAAACAATATTATCTCAAAGCTGCCATTACAATCACATGTAAAGGAAAGGCTTAATGTACACCTGATCCATGACCCTTTCAAGTACTTATTTTAGTAGTTTGATTTTCTCTTAAGCACTCTGATTTGTCTATGGATTTGTAAAACTGAAAAGGAGCCTTTTGTATACCTTGTCTTTTCTTGACATGTCCCTATAGGGCCTTAGAAATTACACTGTGGACAACTCTATGAGAGGTATGTCCAGCAAGTAATGCCAATATGGCAAACCTGCTTGAAGAAGAGCTGTCCTTTCCCTTTCACTCCATCAACTACAATCTTTGCACTAACGTTCAACATTAATTTAAAGACTGGAGTTATACATATGTGTAGAAAGCTTCTAATAAATATCTCTAGATCAAATATTAATGCCTTATATGTTAGTACAAAAACCAGAGAGGCAAAATGAAGCTTTAAAACTGTCTGCACTTCTGCAGTACAAGCAACATGGGAAAAAAATTACTTATCTGCTTTCTAACATCCCACTGAGTAGCCCCAACATGTGTTATCAGGGGTTTTGGAAGGAATGTACAGGCATAAAGGATTCTCAGTGGAGAGTCCAAGTAATGTTTCACACCACTTAGAGCCCTGAAAAAGCCTGCATAGCACGGATGAGCTTTCAGGATTGCTGAAGGTACATTGTCAAGTGGGAAGCAGACTAGACTGATTAAAAAGTGTAAATGTGGCTTCAAATTTTGCTAACTCCTATTTCCTTATGCATGTTCAGTACCAGTTAGACTAGTACAGAACCTTTCTCACATGTATTTGGAATTAACATGCATCCAGTTTTACATTTGAGGTAACTACCGAATATCTCTGTGGCCTTATATTGCAAGGCCCAATGTCAGACATGGCATTTCCTATAATAGTATTTTTAGAAAGGGTCATAAATGTTCAGTTACAGAATCTCTTGATAATGTTATACATATAATATATAATTGCATATGAAGTTTCCTTTGTAGTTTTACGGTTCTATTTTTTTCAGCTCAAATGAAAAATATTAAGCTCTTTATTCTTCATATTCACTTTCCCTGTTCCCTTCTTCACTCCAGACTCAGGGCATTGACTTCTTTACCAAAGTGAAGACAAAATATCTAGCAAACTGAAGGACATTCAGCCACTCTTTTTTTTTTTTTTTTAATTAAACATCAGAATTCATAAGCTAGCTAGAAGTGTAAGGACTTTCTAAGGAGATAAAGCGTTCAGAATCCCACTTCTGTGTGACTTTTTAGCTCTAATTGTTTGTAATAAAGTGATTTTTACTGAAATCCACCACAATTTTATTTTAAGACCTACTCAGTTCATAAGATATGTATGTTTCTTACCTCTGAAAAATCAGTGTAAACACATCAGCTCTGGCAGGTTGCTATCAATGTTTCACAGAACTTAAAATCAACCTAAAAGATAACCTTCCAAAACTGAGAGGAAAAGACACACTTTCAAATTTGCCTGCCAGTCTATCTCAAAGGAGACAAAGCCGGAAAAAATGTCTTTAAATGTGATGGTCTCCTATGATCCATTTCTAAAATTGTGTTTCCCATTGGATAGATCTTTTATCAGAACAAGACAAAGCTTTATGCTGTCTTGTCTGACAGTGAAGCACATACTTTATACAACTTGCTACAAGGGTTATCTCATTTAAGCTACTCTGTGATCAGTAACTTGTTTCTCCCATGGGGCTCTTCAAAGGTGGCTAGTACCCAAAACGTAAAAGGGGAAAATAAAGCATTTGAAACTACTTTTTTGACATTTTTCTGCATTGTTTCCATGTCTCTTATCTGTCTTGTATGTGGGGATCATAATTTCAAACCACCCAGAATCTAGAAAAGGCCAGTCTGTGATTCAGCACTTTCATAATTTGTAGTACATTTTGTACGTACACCTCTTCCCTGCGCATCCAAGGTGAAGCCAGAAAAAGATGTTTTGAGATTACATTCTTCAGAATGTTGGATACCAAAGGAAGTCAGACTGTAAAGAATCTTTCAAAATGTGTATGAAGTAAGATTCGATGTATGTCCCTCTTCTGTCTCCTAGGAAACTTCCTCAATATAATACTGAATAATAAGAAGGCCGCTTGTAATTTTAACCCATCAGAGGACAGCTGGACCTTAATTAAAAAAATTGAGCAAGATTTTTCTTTTGTTCCTGGGCCACTCTCAGTGGAATAGATCTGGCTTATTTACTCCAGAGATGGAAGTTCAAGAAATGGGGCAGAAGGGTTTGTTGCACTTGTACATTGGTGGGGATAAGGGGAACTGGGTTATGCCACGTCTCTTTGTAATACTAATAATACAGAAAGCAGAGCTCTCTGATCCTTCTGAACCCTCTGATCTAGATGTATTACATGGTAACTTCAAAAAGCTATTGGTATTTGTATTAACAATTACAAGTTTTCTTGGCTGCACTGAAATAAAAAGAAAAAATCCCTTCTGTATGTCTCTGACCTCATGGCACCTAGTCAGCTGTGCATAACATCGGCAAATTTGGAGTATCTACAAGACTGTGCTCCATGCACTCACAGAGAGTCTCTTGCAGGACTTCAGTGTGGGAGCTGATGGAAAGACCATTCTGAGGAGGAATACATAGAGGAATGATGGTGGGAAATCAATGCTTGAGAGCTGAGCTGAGTTGAATGCATTCAGGTAACGATATGCCCTCATGGAACTGAATCTGAGATGAGCGTTGCCAGAAATAACACGCTTCAGCTGATGATGATCAATCCTGAATAATGGCTGTATAATGGGAAGATGTCTGTGGAGTCCCAAATAATATGAGATAATTTACAATGCTCTGGAAGCATGAAAGAGTCTGAAATGAATGACAAATACCCATGTGTTAACGACATCAGCTTGAGGCTTTCATTAAAACTGAACAATCTTTAGGATTTTAAAGCCACCTGTGCTGTAGGGTACAGGGCAGCACTACAGGATCTTTTGGACATGTTTGACATTCACTGTACTTTCAAGAGTCTAGATGGAGGGTATGGGAAGCTTTGAAGTGGACCAGATGATGCACTGGACAAATATATCCACAGCTTCTGCTTTACTGTGAGTATGGAATTTGCTTCTTTTACCATTAGAAAAAGACTAAAATAACTGAAAATGAGGTTAATTCAAGGTAATTCAAGAATTCTGCCAAAACAAAGCAATCTCATTTGCATAATTTTTTGCAGTACACAATTACGTGAACCTCTCCTCTCCTCTCCTCTCCTCTCC
>NW_009200278.1:0-1021 GCF_000690835.1 Fulmarus glacialis
AAAAAGGAGAGAAGAAAAAACTATCATTCGACTTTTATTAAAGTTTCAGGAGGGATACAGGCCAATATAACTCTCCTCTTTATTAATAAAAGTGTCATTAAACATTGCATTCCGCCATCCCTTTCCACTTTTCGCTGTAAGGTGCCTGGCAGCGGATGGGCAGAGGAGCGCGCTGCTCCCTTAGGGAGCCGGGACGTTTCGGTCCAGGGTGCCCCGTACCCGCCGAGGGCTGCTGGCCCATCGGCATGGCGCGGGGAGCGTTGGCAGAGCGGGGAATGACAGCAGCACGATGCCCCTTGGCGCCGATTTCACAGGGATGCTGTAGCCCTAACCAAAAAGATACTGTTTGTTTAGTTTGGCAAGGAAATCCACTTTTCTTTCACTGTGTTTATTGACATATGAATCAGAGCTGGCACCGAGAGCGAGGACTCAACAGTTGTGTACAAGCAAGAGAGCGTGTGTCAGGCAGCGCAGTGAAAGCTGCAGTAATGAGACTATTAATCATGTCACTCCCAGGCAGGGAAACCCCGCAGTCCCCGGTGCGTGGGACACTCGCGCTGCTCTGCGAGAGGGAGCCCCGTCACGTGGCTGCTTCGCCGCTGCCTGCGCTGCGTGCCTCCGGGCTAGGAACCGTTTCAAGACATATAGACATGAATTTGTGCTGCCGCTTCCCACTGCTGCCCCGCCATGGCCGTGGAGGTCCCTGGAGGTCCCACTGGAGACCCCAGCCCGGCGGTGAGAGCTGCCCCAACCCCGGGCGCACGGGCGACCGGCTGCGGGACTGGCTGTTCCGCAGTCCTCCTGCACTCTTCTGACCTTTCCTAAGTGTTGAGCTGAGATTACCCCTGACCTCCCCAGGTGAGACACTGGGGCAAAGCCCTCACCCCGGAGAGCCCTGACGGATGGTGTCTGCACCCACCCGTCCTTAGGCAGGGGAGGCCGGCAGCCCAGCTCGGCTCCCCAGGACCGCGGTGGCATGTTCTCGCACCGGGCTGCAGCCAAAGAGCCACGTCCCTCCCTT
>NW_009200278.1:1737-3551 GCF_000690835.1 Fulmarus glacialis
GGGGCCATGGGCACAGGGCAGCCCAGGGCACAGGGCAGCCCGTGGCACGGCGGCAGCCCATGGCACAGGGCAGCCCATGGCACAGGGTAGCCCACACTGTCACAGCGCCCGAGCGGGCAGAGGGGGCGGATGGACGAGTTCAGTCCCGCTGGTGGCAGTGCCCAGGGCAGGATGCCGGCGCTCCTCCTGCCCCTCCGTCCCCAGCCCTATCTCCCCCATGCAGGGCCACCTCCCGCCATCCACCCTGCTGGATCTGCATCCCCCCACGCCTCAGCTCTGCCTGCACCGGCGACTCCTTTCTGCTTCCACATGCCCCCGCACACACGTGCCCCTCGCCTCCGCCCCCCCGCTCTGCCTTCCCAGAACTAGCAGGACAGCTAGTTAAAAAAAACCAGCAATTTTTATTCAGGATTAATAGACATTTTTAGTCATTATTTTTCATAACTTAAGAGGATTTATTTTGTTTGATCCTGGGATATAAAATCTTCCCCTTCAGGGAAATTCCCACTGAAAGTACTAACCTAAATAAGAGGTTTTCTTGTAAAATTTCAGAAGAAGCATTCTTTTGAAAATGATGGCATTTCAGGGAGAGTTTGCAATGAGAGTTTTACTTTGAGTGCAACACTCAGCTTGACCTTAATTATGGAGCTGTCCCTGCTGCTTCGTTAAACAGATAAAATAAATAATAATAGGAAGCAGATTTGCTTAATGTCACTGTGGAGCTAGTGGGCCAAGTTCAGTTTGACTTGTTAAGTGCTACATCAATGTCTATGTTAATACTTCAAGCATGATAAATAATGATAGCCATTGCATGTGGTGGACACGATGCTGTTGGAGCATCCTTCCCCCACGAGGTTTCCAACCCAACCAGCGCAGGAGCCCGTCGCTCCCTGGCAGGCTGCGGCTACCAGGCGTCGAAGGCGTCTATGTCTGAGGAAGCAGGTACACGTTTTGTCGCATTTCTACAAGACGATCTGTGAGCAGCCAAACCAGGCAACGTGCGACACGTGAAAGCCGAGCTTGCCTGTACACAAAAAAGCCTCTTTGTGTTTATCATGTGCCAGCAACAAGGTTAACCCCCCTCTCTGTGCTGTGGCTGCTCTGGTACCGCTTGGTATCAATAAACTACTGGAGGAGGTTGGTGAAATCAGGAAAACACTAGATCATGAGCACTGCGCTGGGTCACCCATTAGCAGTGTCTTGGCAAATGGAGCAGTCATCACAGCATGTATTTCATTTATGAAAGTAGAGCCCCAGGACGGCTGCTAGCAATTCAGCCGGGGGTGAATGAAGTGAGATCTTTCTCTGCTTAACTGCAGTCACACAAGGAGAGCGCTGTGCCTGCAGCCCTGGCTGGGCACGGGCTCAGCCCTGCCTCAGCAGCCGATTGCCTTATGCAACCCCGGCTCGCCCAGCACGTGGCCTGTCCCCCTGCCCCGGCTGCGCCGCGGGCTCCTGGTGCACATCTCCCGCCTTGCTGCTGGGGGGCCTTGGCTGGAGAGCTGCACCCCGGTGCGGGAGGGTACGGACCAAGGTGGGGAGCTCCAGAAGAGAGGGAGGATGGTCCGAGGTCTGGAAACCGTGGTCTGTGGGAAAGGATGGGCAGGACTGAATTTGTTTAGTCTGGGGGTGTGAGGACTGAAGGAGATGTGATTGTAGTCCCCAAATATGCAAAAGGTTATTGCAAAGAGTATGGAAATAATCTGTTCTGCGGGTCCCCGGGGGACAGGTCAGGCAGTGATGGGTGAACGCTGCAGAGCGGCCACCTGGACTAGGCAAGAGGACCGTGCCGCAGCCCCAGCCCCGGGGCAGCC
>NW_009200279.1:0-355 GCF_000690835.1 Fulmarus glacialis
TTGCAGGGGAGCAAAGCAGCTCAGGGAAGGCAGCTGGGACACCCCCTCCTTCTCCCCATCAACCAGAGAGAGCTGGGGGGGCTCGGACAGGCAGTCCCCGGGGTCTCCCCCTAGCCACTCCCGGGGGCTGGGGCAGGGAGCCCTCCCCTCCACCCCGGGGGAGGAAGAGAGAATGGAAACGGGATGCTTACAGGTACCTGACTGGACAGGGCAAAGGTGCTGGCTGGGCTCTTCTTCTTGCTGTTGCTGTTGTTGGTGTTTCCCCCGCCAGAGCTCATGGTGCTGCCCCCCGACATCTTCCTTTTCCGGCGCTTGCTGGGCTGCTGCCGCGCTGGCTCCGCCGGTGGGGGGAGGA
>NW_009200279.1:584-2998 GCF_000690835.1 Fulmarus glacialis
CCCCCCCTGGCCCAGGCGGAAGGGCAGGCCAGCAGAGAAGGAAGCTGGCTTGCCTGACTTGCCGCCCCCAGCCTCACCAGACGAGGCCAGGGACAGGCTCTGGGGCTGGGAGAAGCCTGCGCCGAGGGCAGGGCCTGAGCGGGCAGCCCCGGAGACCCGCAGGCAGCACAGCAGGCAGCATGAGACTCACCAGGCGGAGCGACCATCCGCTGCCACTTCTGGAAGAGGCAAGTCTTGAGGCAGTCCCGGGGACTGAGGCTGTAGGTCTTGTGCCGTGACATGAGCTCCTGCATTGGTTCTAGGATTACACAGAGCTGCAGGGATCAGAGAGACATGGGGTTAGATTGCGATGCTCCAGACCCCAGCAAAAGCCCCTCTGTCAGGCAGCCATCTGCGCTGCACCGACCCAAGCTGTGCTGAGAGCCTGCAGGCTCTGGCAGACCCGCTGCCCCACGGCTCTCTGCAGCCCATCTGCAATATCCCTCTTGCAGAGCCTGCCCCGCTGCCCCCCGCACCCCAGGGTAGCCAGCCATCGGGCAGCTGAGAGCACAAGACGTGGCCACCCTAGGCCCCTGCCCCAGGAGCAGAGCTGCGTCCCCCCCCTCTCCCCGCACGCTTACTCGGAGGTAGTTGAGTGTGGAGTTTGAGAGCCCACAGCGGGTGATGTTCTTGGATAACTGGTCCAGCATCTGGGGGTCCTGTGCCTAGGAGCAAGAGGGACAGACGGCTCAGCTGCATCCCAGCTGGTGACGGCCATCCTGTGCCCCAGCCTGCGCAGCAGGGAGAGGAGCTCAGCAGCCCTGTGTCACTCGTGCCCCGGGGGACCTCCCGGAGCAGTACTCACATGCATGGCAAGGATGCTGCGGGGGATGAGCTCTCGATGCTGGCGGATGCTGAAATGCCACGTCTTTATCCTCATCATGTCGTCGAACATGAACTCCAGGTAGAGCCGCCCCTCCACACACACCTGGGCAGGGCACAGGGTCAGGCACAGGCTGTCGCCACTTCGCCCAGCCCAGATCCTCTGGGAACCCACTGCACTGGGACACCCTCCCAAGCTTGCCCCTGCCTGCCATGAGACTCGGCACAAGCCAAACCCACAACCCACGAGCCCACAACGGCCCCGTGGGACCGCAGCCACTGCAAGGGCACACTGGACCAAGGCACGAGGGGCAGGAGAAGCTGCGGGCGCAGATGGTACCTGGGTGAACATGGGCTTGCCGTGCTGGGTGACCATGGTGCACTGGTCACAGTCCAGCGAGACGAAGTTGTTGTGGAAGGACTCCTTGGGGTGTTTGAGCACGTAGTAGAGCTCTGTGGCCCCCCCTTCAAAGATGCTGCGGAAGTAACGGGGAATCAGAGTCCGGCCGATCGCTGGAGCGGGAGAAGGAGAAAGATAGTGTCAGTGACCTGGCTCACTCAGACATGCCTTGGGGCTGCACGGGGAGAGGGTTCCCCAGTTCCCACTGGCTGGAGGCAGCTGAGTTCCCAACACCCTGCCCGCATACCCCCGCACAGCGCAACCCCCGCATCTCCTGCCGGAGAAGCAATGCCCTGGGGAAGGAGGGCTCAAGCTGTTACTCACTGTATCTCTTTGGTCCATCCTCCAAGCAGAAAGTGATTGTTAACATGGCGTCATCCTCAAAGAACTCCGTGGTGAAGGCGTCCCACCACAGATTGTCACATTCCTGGGGGCAGTGGAGAGATGCCAGGTTACGGGGAGGGGAAACAGACAGACAGACAGCTGCTGGCTGCCAGGCGCAGCAGCCACACGCTCAGCCCCAGAAGGGCTGTGCTCTTGGCTGAGCAGTCGGACACAGGGATGATGAACCCTGTCCCATGGCCAAGCGAGGGACAAGGTGCTTGGGGGACCTGCACAGCAGGACAGGACCCTGCTGCCAAGGGGATCCTCCTAGAGCCAAGGCAGCTTGCGAGGGCAGGCAGCGCAGAGGACCCCATCCCCAAAACGCACACCTGGGAGCATCCCCCCATCCCTGGCCACCTCTCGCTCCCCCAGCTCCGCTCCCCCAGCTCCCCACCTCTGTCCAATTCTGCAGCCGCTTGTTGAGCTCAAATATCCTGTAGTCGGTCTGGTTCCCATACGGCGTGTGCCTCCTGCCCAGAGAGCAGAGCAAGCAGTCAGAGGGGGAGGCAGCCTCGGGGTGGGGAGGGGTCCCGAGCCCACAGCGGGGGATGCACAGCCCCTCCAGGGATGGGCAGAGTCCGAGCAACCCCCTCGCAAACCCCTGTGGCCAGCAGCATGTCAGCCCTGTTGAGGCATCCCTGCCGCAGGCACGAGCTCCCCTCCCAGCGGGGTCCCCGCCAGACCCCCACGCTTACCCGATTCCAGGCTCCAGGTATGTTGGTGGGTACATGGGAGTAGGTCTGGGGGGGCAAAGAAACACAGGCAGGGG
>NW_009200279.1:3159-3646 GCF_000690835.1 Fulmarus glacialis
CGGTCCTCGGCTCCCTCATCGGTGGCTGCTCCACCACCCCTGGGACCTGGCCTCTGGCTCTCCGGAGACATGCCCGGCTCCTCTGCAGCTGGGGCTGGTGCGAGGCAGGACGGAGGTTGGAGAAAGGGCTGGTTTGGCAGAAGCTGGAAGCACTCCCTGTCCTGGGTCATCCCAGGGGCTTGGCCTGGCCAGGGGCTTGGCCCCACAGAGCTCCCTTCATCCCAAATATCGCCCTTTCTCCACCCAGACCCACCCATCTTGCTCCGATCCCATCTCTCCCCTTGCACTAACTCAACTCCATGCGCCGCAGTCTCCGTGCGCTGCTGGAGAGCACCACAGAGGGACCCTGGGGTGCGGACCACAGAGCACCCCAAACCTTGCAGACCCCTCCCCGGGCCCCAGCTCACCCCACATCTCGATCCAGCATGGTGCCTGGGTGGAAGGGGGGGAAGGCGTTGCCGTTCGGGGGCTCCTTTGGCGAGTACAG
>NW_009200280.1:0-343 GCF_000690835.1 Fulmarus glacialis
CACGGAGTGGACTACAAACCCCCCACGGCCTCCATCCCCCCCACGGCCTCCAGCCCCGGCACGCTGCAGGAGGAGGAGGCTCTTCCCTAGAGCTGCTGGGGGAAGCAGGGGCCGCTCACCTGCCCCGCACCCTCCTCCTCCTCCTCCTCCGTCCCCCCGGCGCAGGAGTGCTGGGGGTGGCAGCACCTTGGAGTTGGGCTGTGCCCGAGGGCTCGCTGCCTCTCCTGTCCCGGGCAAGGCATGTTACATCGTTCTGCTGAATTTGGGGTAAACCCGGGTGCTGTAGGACACATTGTGGTCCTCGAGAGCTGACAGGGACAAGCAGCTCCACAGCGGCTGGGAA
>NW_009200280.1:623-994 GCF_000690835.1 Fulmarus glacialis
GTGACAAACCACCGGCCGGAGGCTCAGGTCTGCTGGAGAAAAGCCACTGAAAATCAGAGCAGCTCCTTGAGCTGGGCACAAGCAATGGCTTCGGCCGGAGGCGGGAGCACCGCGGCCGGGTGGGTGGTTTTTGGGGTGCACGGGGTATTACGGGGTCTGCCCTGCCCGGGGAAGGGCTTGTGCTTGCACCCAGCAAATCAACAGCAAAACTCCTACCGCGTTTGCTGGGCACTGGATGCAGGCGAGCGAGGAGGACAGCTTAATTATCTCCCTGTAATCCCAGGCTTTAAAAAAAATAAATAAATTCTTGATTTAAGATGGGCTGCTGGGCACAGGCGGGCACACCCAGAGGTGTGAACGTCCCTGGGGAC
>NW_009200280.1:1183-1744 GCF_000690835.1 Fulmarus glacialis
AGGCCCACCCGCCCCCCCGGGGAACCCCTCTCTGTATCCCTCACCCTACATAAGCCGCACCGCCGGTGTCAGAGCCATTTCAGACTGATGTGATCGTCATTAATAGCACTCATTAGCCGAGTGGGGACAAGAGCACGTGCTTGGTGCGGCAGCCACCGCGGCAAAGGGCAGGGGCGAGGATCCGGCCGGGCAGGCAGAGCCCGCCGTGGGCTGCTGGCTCTTCCTGCCCGGCTGGAGAAAAACACCCGAGGAAAACAGCCAAATAAAGGAGAGGAAAAACACCCCAACATTGATTAAACAATAACATTAAATGGCAGAATATGATCTCGTTTATTGCTGTAATATGTCGCCTTCTGCCGTGACTCTGGCGGCCCTGCAATTTCTAAGGCCATCAACGGTAACTGAGCATTAGCCGGGATGAATAATTAACAATAATTTCATGGCAAATGCACTCGTAAGTAACATTAACATTGAACATGCAGCTCGATCTGTTACTGGTTTCGCTTTATTTAGAGGGTGCGATTATTATTTTTTCCATGAGCACCGGCAGCCCCGGCACTC
>NW_009200280.1:1764-2327 GCF_000690835.1 Fulmarus glacialis
GGAAGCGGCGCGGGGCGGGGGAGATGCCGCCCCCCCGTCCCTTCAGACCGGGGCCGGTCGCTGCAGCTGACCCAAAGCACCAGCTCCCACCTGAGACCCTGGCTGGGCAAAGCTGAGCTCCTTCCCACAGCCCACCCTGGGGAGAGGGGCCAGCCTGGGTGCACTGAAGGGGGAGGCAGAGGGTCCGCTACGGCCGGGGGGATGCCGAGGGCAGGCAGGACGGGAGGGCAGGGACCGGCCCAGCTGCCCCACGAGAGTGGGGATGGTGGAGGAGCCCTGGGGGATCCCTGCCACCGGCCTGGGACCCTCTGGGCACACGGTGGCTCCTTGCGAAGACACTGGTGAGTTTGGAGACCTTTGGGGTAAGAGAGGCAGATGATGAGATACAGGCAGATTTCTCCATCTCCTTTAAGTGAAGCTGTTCTGACCTCTGCCTGCCTTCCGTCCGCTCTCGTTGCTGTGCTGGCTGGATTATCCACCTGAAAATTTTCTTTACTGAAGCCTTTAATGTCAGGTACAAGTTGTTATTTGTGTGCAAGCCATTGCCTCTGATTTAAAAAGCT
>NW_009200281.1:0-21339 GCF_000690835.1 Fulmarus glacialis
CTTAATGATTCTATGATTCTATGAATTAATCTCAAAAGTCTAGAGCAGCTCACTTTTTTCTGGTATTTATCAAACTGAAGAAAGAGTAATCCAGGTTGATTCTAAATGATGCTGTTACCTAAACTGCTGCAAATGCAACTAGAGGATGGCTTTAAAAAAACCTGGACCTCCAATTCTAAAAAGTATGTCTTTGTACATATTTGTACATCTTGTTTATTAAAGACAAGCAAGCTAAATCTTTGTAATTTTAAGAAATGTGTAGCTAAAGGCTATGACTTTAGTACATATAGCTACAGCCAGGTTCTGCAATTTGGAACTATCCCTTGTCTTGTTTCTTTTTGTGAATTTTCCTTTTTAACGTTTGCTAGACATTGGAGAGTTTATTTTTCAGAGCTAAACACACAGAACACAAAAGCTGTATGAAAGAAACTTATATAGATGATCATGTGCCCAGGTTCTTACCATCAAAAAAGAATATCCTATCCAAAGACTCCTCCAGTTCACAGGGCAGGGAGGAATTGACTGATCTTGGCTGTGAACTGCTACTGCTTGTGCTGGGGCCTCACATACAGCACATCTGCTTATATATGGTTGTATTTCTTCTTCAGAGAGTGGCGTCATTGGTAAAGGAGCAGCACTTGACAACCAGTAAGACTTATCATTTCGACTGGCATAGTAACAAACTTGGTTGATATTACAGTAAGCAAAGGGCATGGTATTAAACACAGGAAGACAAGATCCTGCCAGACCTGAAAATAATAACAAATGATGAAAATTACTCCACTTCTTTCTAGGTAAGTTGAAAATAGTATTCTGGCCAATGTTGCCGCAAAACTATGTATCTTAACAGAAGTTACGTAATTCACAGATCTTAAACCTCCCAGGCTTTTTACCAAAATGGCTAGTTATATTGAAAACAGAAGCTTTTTTTACGAATAAGTATCTTTCTTTGACCAATAATATTTAGTTGTGTCACAATTCAGTATTTAAACATGATGTAGTTTGTCACCATGGGAAACAGTTATGATAACAAATTTCTTAGCTGTGCCAACACTGAAAAATAAATTAGGCAAAAGGTGGCGGCTGGTTTAAAGAGAGATTAGCTATTTACAAACTCATTAGGAGCAGTGAGAAACCAAATGCCAGTGCTGATAAATAGAAAATTTTTGTGAAGTATGACAAGCCGTTGCTACCAGTGCATTAAGCTGAAATCTCGGCAGCTGTTCTATTGCCTTCCAGAAAGCTTTCACAGACTCTCAAAGTGAAATAAAAGGATTGAGGGATTTTGCAAAGCCAATCCTGCAAAATTCTCATCAGGCAGACATCAGTGGGAATTAAGAAGTGACTAGTGCATACTTCAGCATACTTCAGAGGTGAAATTCTTCTTCCAGAACTGAATTTAGAACAGTTTCATAATGATCTATTTAGTTAACAGTAATAATCACTGCATATATGTTCTGCCTTGAACTTTATGATGTACTATTTCTGTAATGCCCCCAAATCCTAATGCCTTCTTTAAAGACATATGATATTTCTATGCAGAAGCCAGTTTTGTTTATCACTGATAATATTCTATGCCAGTACTAATAAAGGATCTGGAGTAGCCTGAGTAAGGAAAATGTCTGCAAAAAGAACACACTGGTCACAGGAAACAAGGACTTTATTTTCTTTGAATCTTATTTTCACTGCTGTTAGAAGGCATTCTGTTACCAACTGGCTCTCCTGGGGAATGCCAAACACACAATAGGGAAAACATTTCAAAACAACGCTGCTGTACTAAAAATATCTCTTTTTATTGCTCTTTTAAACACTTCTTTTCTGTCCAGCTTATTAGGTCCTTGATCTTTCGTCCTAGGAGACTTCTCTGCCTCTTGTATAACCAGTCAACAAGAATTTAGGAAATCTCTTCTGTGCAAATTGCTTCTGACCCTTAAAATCACAATATTCTGCTGTACACATGATGCATAATTTTATTTGTAAATGTTATTTATACTACCGGACTGTAACCACCTAACTTAACCAGCTCTTTTTCCCAAGCTGTCTCTACAGTAAAAAGGAGCAGATCCTCCGAGGGAGTTTTTTCAGAGTGGCCAAATGAGATTCCTGATCTAGGAAAATCTCTCCAGTGAGTTCAAAGACAGTCCAAAATGACTAGCCAGGATGAGTGAAATAAACCACTCATCTCTCCAACTTCTATTCAAAATTACTTAGAGGTAAAAATACTTTTTTCATTCAACTGCATAGCAGCAGAAAGTCATTTTAAATGGGTCACATAATAGGGCAGCATAACCAAGTTCATTATAATCAGTGTAAATTAGTTTTGAGTCTGTAGAAAATAATTAATTGATGATTCTATAGTGTGCTCCATTTGACTTGTCTTTCATTGTATAGATCACACCATATTAGACCTTAACTGGAGAGCAATTATGTACTACAATACATACCAAGATCTTGATTATGAGCTTTCTCTTGTCCTTCCAGGTACAGCAGACTATAGCCAGTCCATAATTTTGGCATCCCCTGTGGACAGAGTGGTTCTCTGTCTGACTGACTGTGAAGGACGAGCAAGAATCCACTTGCAGATCTAATATGGGGGCCTGGTGGTCCTGGGATACCAGTCTGGCCAGGTGGACCTTATACATAGGAGAAAAGGTAAAAGAAATTTACTTGTATGAACACGTAGCTAGTGTGAACTTTTATCTTTTACTGTACTTAAGTGTTCAGTAAGGGGTCCTGACTGAATATAATACAACTTCACAGGTTGTTACGGGTAATAAAGACACCAGTAGACTGATGTTATCCTTCTTATGGGAGAGAAATGAACTAGATTGCCACTGAATGCTTGACAGTTGGCTTTTCTGTTGTGCCTCCGTCCTGTGCTGTAGGAATTAAGAAATGAACTGAGGGGCATTGCCACTGAGGTGGGCAATGATATCCCAGACTTAACTCACCAGGATAACTTGTCTGGACTGAATTTGAATCCCTGCAGTAACACTCGATGCCCTTTCCTCATACATGTATTAAGCCATTAATTTATTAAACAGCAGTCACAGTTAAAATACAATTTTAATTACTCACAGGCAGTTGCACTATTAGCCCTGACTCAGAAGTGCATACCTATTGATAGATGGTGTTTAAGCATGTGTGGTTAATTGCCTTTCTGGTTAATAATGGATGCTGAGATAAATTGTCTTCCGATAGGTCTTTTTATGTGTTATGAAATCATTCACAAGTGTCACTATCAGTGCTTGAACTGAGAGGAGAAAGTGTCATGGTATTTCAGGCTAGAGGCAGATGTATCCATGTGTGAATCGGGGGAGTAGAGAGAAAACTTAGTCTATACATCATCTCACGCATCTCTCCCTGCAAAAGTCATGTTCCATTCTTACCTTGTGGCCCAGTGTATCCTTGCTCTCCTATATTCCCTTGGTCACCTGGTCGTCCAGGTGCCCCAGGTAAGCCATCTTGACCTGGCAGCCCACATGACCCTTCTTCACCTTTTCTTCCTAGATAAATACAAAGTATGCACTTTCCCTTCATATGGCTGCATACAGGTTATACATTGTCCAAACATACACAGCATGCACAGGGCCAGTCAGCAGAACTGACACCACCAAGAAATGACGCTTCAGGACAGAGAGGTACAGAACTGCTTTCTGCTGGGAATTCTCTCTACAACTTACTCACCTTGTGACCACAGTAGTAGCTCAGAGGCACGACTTTAGTAACAGCAACTGCTGATAAGGTTTTATGTCCTCTCTACAGAACTTGTGTGACTTACAGTTGAAATCAAAGCACTAACAAACATTATCATGACAAGCCTCTTGCAGAATTGCCATCAGTATCTGTACTGTGTAATGAGTTATAACTCATTCGATGGCAGGCCTTCATCTTTTAGGACCCAATTCAGCAAAGTCTTTAAACATGTACTGAACTTCCTGTGAAGTAATGCATGTATTAAAGTACTTACAAAACAGGGAGGGACTGCAGAATTGGACTACATCCAGTGGGGAAGAGTAACGACATTTTTAGGCTCCTAATGGCCTCACCTTTTTATATTTCTCATATGTATATGCATTTTTAGCAGATAACGAGGTGTGGCCATGACAGTAAAAGATATGCAGGGCACATATAGTGATGGTCCTGTTCACTGGCTACTTCAAACATAATCTGAATTGAACAAAGTTACACTTGTCAGGTATTATTGCACTCAGCACTGTTTTTCCTCTTTTGGTAAAAAACAGTTTTCAGATGAGTATGTTTCTCTAGCACCACAGTTGTTTCTCATTAATGGTGTATATTTAATTCCTTGCAAATTTTGCTATTTAACCTGCAGACTGAGTAATTCAAGGTTGTCTCACAACATTCAAAATTTCCCCACGTTACTTTTTACTAGATTCATTAAGAAAATCTAAAGCAGTTAAAGCAATTTAATGGCTTTTCAATGTTGGCTGCATAGTTACTTTGCCAAAGCTCAAGTACACTGAAGTTTTAGTAATACGCATTGCTTTTGCCAGTAAAATCTCCAGTTTGCCTTCCAAGCCGGGAGAAAATTGGAATTCTGCTATCTTAATGAAAGCAAAAGCATTACTAAGTGTTTCTTTCATAAAACCAGTGTGAGTATGTATCATTGTATCATCTGGTTTTACAGAAACTGTTTTAGTGATGTATATAATGGAAACACAGCAATTCAACCCCAGGAACACCTTGGCAAATCAGTTAAGATACATATAGTTCACTGAAAATTGCCTTGTGTTCACTTTCATGAGGGGAATGACTACTGCAGGGAATCTCCTGGGAGAAAATCATGGATTTTGTCTCTGGAGACACTGGATGTCCAGTGCAGCCATCAGAACAAACTTTGGTTTCCCAAGTAGGAAATACCTAAAACCACACGAGGGGTTCCACTATCTAAACCGAAGACACTGCATTTAGACACAACCTAAACTGAAGACACTACACAGACATGCTATGCTATATTTCTATGAAGATGGCCACTCTGTTGGAATCACCAGTACCAGCCTTGTTTTCTTTTTATCTATCAGAAGAATGTTTCAGTCTTTCATAACTTCTCTTTAAGATCTCTTTGGTCAGTTTTCTTTTGTGGTAACTTTTTCAGTTCTAACAGATAAAAAGTGCTATCGTAGCCGCCTCTCTGACTTCAGTGTCCTTTTAGGACTTTGGTTAGCAGAGCTTTGTGATTCATTATTGCTATATTTTAAAGCAGGTATATTTTTAACATTCCCCAAATATAACCTGTATAAACCATAGGAGTGGTTTGAGGCATTGCTTTTTCATTTATTGGTAAAAAGGAAAAATACCATTTGAAGAACTCTTTTCTCAACAGTGCCTGATGCTTTTGCCCTCCCTGGCCTAGGGAATGCAGTGCAGGCAGGCTCAAGCAGCCTGGTTCAGCTGTATTGATCCATCATCCTCAGCATTAACGAGCCCACTGCATGTTTCTGGAGACTGTTAGTAAGTGTTTATGGGGAAGAGACAGGGTAAAACACAGAGAAGTAACACTGACACTCTGACCCTTCTCAATTTCTTGTCTAAATGGCTAAAATAGACATCCAAGCTTTCAAAACACAAGCTTACCTTGGGGTCCAGGGTGGCCTATTGGCCCTGGTAATCCTACAGAGCCATCGTCTCCTCTTTGCCCTGCTTCCCCAGGAGGCCCTGGGATTGTAGGGCATGAATCATCTATTTTTCCCGGTTCACCAGGGTCACCTGGAATGTGTAATAGGAAAGTAAATTAGACAGAAGATTGGTTAATAGCTCCCATGTGAAAAATCAACATAACTATTAGCTGGTTTTGGTATTCAAGTGTATACTTTAAGTATTTTGAAATTTTGAATTATTGAGTCTCACTGATTTTAATTTTAGTCTTTTAGCACAGCGTTTAACAGCATGGCAAGCATGTGTTAGCAAGTATATGCTAGCTGATATTTAGTGTACAGTTTCTGTCTTAATATGCCCCAAACTGATCTGAGTTAAAGCCTAAAGTCTACCCAACTTCAGCACAAACACCTTGGCACATATGAAGATTTAGAGTACTTTACCTATTCTGTGGCTGCAAAACCATCAATAAGCAGGCCAAAGAGGCTAACCCACAATATCCATTTAACATAATTATAATAACAAAAAATAAGGAATGGCCACATTTTATGTATCAAAAGTTACTGGGAGCTATTGGCTATTTGCATTTTGGAACAAAATCAGAATCTGATCAATTTAGTCAGATTAAGAGTTCAGTGTTTGTAGTAATCCACTATTAGGATTCAAGCTTTTGCTAAGTGTTTGGTTAGAAAGCATCTTGTGTGACAACAAAAAACCAAAATGATAATTTGAAACAAGTGTGTTTTACAAGTCTAACTGACACCATTGCATGAGACTTCTCACTGTAGCATTATCATGATATTGGTCTGCTTGGAAGTGCTAGCTATTTATCTAAAAAATCTATTGGAACTATGTTGTTGTAGCAGTATCTACTATTCTTAGCAGCCAAGCCAAGAATACCTTCTAATAAGAGTGGAATGTAGCTATACAGAAGGAAGCCCACATGAAAAGAACAATAATCAATAGTCATGAACTTACCTATGAAACCTGAAGGATTTGAAAAATGGAAAGCAGATTGCAGCCATTGTAGTGCAGGTGGAAACAAGTTTCAGGCATGTAAATTAGAGTGAAGAACGGAATGAGAACTGAAATCGCTTACATGAGGTGACATCAGAAGAAAATACATAGTTGAGAAATTTTTACACAACTCAAATGAGAAATCAATTAAATTGTTTTTTTTCTGAGATTGTTTAAATTGTCTGTATGAAAGTAAATGTTAGTAAGATTATATATGAATAGAAAGATCATGGTTACAATTGAGTGACAATGAGCAACAGGTTCGTAAGTACCTGTGGGACCTCTGGGACCAGGTTTTCCTTGAAAACCTTGGTGTCCTGGTTGTCCTATAGCACCAGGTGGACCCTGTGGGCCATGGATTCCCATAGGACCTGGAAAGAAAACAGTTGTGCAGTTACATGTGGTTGCATTCTGAGAAGGTGAACTTAACAAATAAGATGAAGTCTGGCTGCTTGAGTAACAAAAAATGCTTGGGACAGCTCAACTCTGTTGTCTCCTAGAAAGAAATGCACATTTTCCTCTTCTCTCCCTGGTCTTGAACTGAATTAAAATTTATGACTTTTCTTTTTGTAGAGATTGGAAGGGATTGGTGTAGACAGGACTTCTCTACAGTGTGTGGAAGAAGCAGGTATCTAGATCCCTATTTTCAAGGTAAAGAATCTGTTGAAAGCCCAAAGCTATCAATATGGTGCAGATGTGAGACTCTGTTAGTTCAAACACATCCGCATCTTCCATAGTTTCTCAAGACCCCTGCAGAGAGGTCAAGGTTTGCTTTATCTGGCAGATTCAAAAGTTTTACTGTCTCATTCTCAGGTTGGTAGGGGAGTCTTCCAACAAGTTGTTGGAAGCAGCGCATGTGAATCTAGCTCTACTGACCTTCTACCCCAGCCCTGTCTTATCTGTAGGTAACAGTGCAGAGCTATGAAATGTCCGGTCTACCCCTTCTGTCTGGCTCAGTCTTCAACGGCAATCCCCTGTGCACAAGGCTCAGTTGCACAGGGCGAGGCGTAAGTGAACTCGCTAGTTAAAAAGATCTTAGATCATACCCTTTGGGCCTCTTCTTCCTTGGTTCCCTGGAAGACCCCTGGCTCCTTGTTGCCCTCGCTGCCCAGGATTACCTGGTGCCCCTCGAATACCGGTATCACCTGGATCTCCTCGCACAAAGATAGTCTCTCCAGGAGGACCAGGATTCCCAGGGTGACCTATGGTAAAAGAACTTTATTCTTAATATATGCACGAAGCATAAACATCTAAAAATAGCCATGTTCCACTGGGTTTTTTGCTTTTTTTTTTTTTTTTTTTCCCCTGGGATATAGGATAGCCCTTGCGTGGTTTTGGAAATATTAGCATTAGCCTTTGTCCAAGGCATTGTAAGGAAGACAATAATAGGAATAGCTCCCAGAACTATGTAGATTCTGTGCACCAAAAGGCAGCAAGTTAATGTTACATGCATTCAGACGCTGTTTCTCTATATTTATTATAGTGTTGCTTACCCGTCCAATCTCCATCCCCTATTTCCCAATAGGAAGTAAGTCTTCGTACTGGGTAAGGAACGGTTCAGATAATACTTAATGTAAGGGGTCAGAACAACTTGAAAGAGCTCCATTTGAGGACCAGAATCTGTAGGAATTGATTGGATCCCTTGGCAACCCCTGCTTGTAACAGAAGTGAGGTCTACATAAAATGCTTACAAATGAGTTGCCAGCTTTAGCTTTCCCAGGGCTGAATTTAGATTGGAAAGCTTTTTGTGGGTTTACCAACACATTCTGGACAATGTGTTTTATCCTTCTTGCTAGAAAGAGGCACCAGTAATCTCATTTCTATTTGCTTCTGTGGAAATTGAGATATGTTGTAGCAGGATTTGTACAGAATTACCATACAAGCCACAAAACTGAACCTGGAGAGCTGTATTTTATCCTTGCTCTGGTGATCTATCTAGTGTTCACTGCTCTGTGTATTCACTGAGGTATTGATTGGTTTCTTTGTTCCCTATGCACTTTTATATGTTGTTCCTCAGATAGCAACCCAGTGACTCCTAGTAGCCTCAGGGGCTTTTTACGTGATCAAATTTGGTATTTTTGGTTTTAATACCTCTGATGCCATCTAAACCAGGTGGTCCTTGATCACCTGGAGGACCAGGAGAAGCACTATCAGGAGATCTTCCTATAGGTCCAGTGGGTCCAACAGGTCCTCTTTTACCTAAGGGATCACATTTCACAAAAAAAAAAGAAAAAAAAAAATCTGAGGTTGTTTTAGATTACAGAAGTAAGTTACTAACTAAAAGAATGCTGACACGTGAAGTCATGGTGGTCAGGTATGCTCTCATTTGTATACTGAACATACCAGTGATTAGGCTAATGAAGACATCTTGTAGAAGTGAAAATATTTGTTATCTTTTTAAACTTTTTAATTCTTTCCATAAAAGCTACTTAAACTGAAGAATGCATCATCACACATTGGCATATTGCCACAAATAGTTGCCTTCCCCTGAATTCTAACAATGGGAGAAATGGTAAAAATGTAAGACGAGTGGGGATTATGAAATCATTCTGCCTGGGACAGGATAAGTATTCACAGATTGTTCCTAGCAAAAGTGAGTTCAGCCGTTTCCTAAAAACCTCAGTGAACAAGATGAATTGACTAGCCTTAAATGTATTTTTTTCCTAATTTGTAATCTGGATTTTTGCAAAATAAGACATTAGTGCCCTTACATGTGACAGGCAGGAAGAGTTACAGGTTACCATCCTCTGCATAACACTTTTGTATAGTCGCAGCTTGTTAGCATCTGTGGTGCACTCTGTTGCCTTCTCTTTTCTACAAAAACCTAAATCTAGTTTCTTCAGTCTTGTTTTTGACTCCATCCTTCCATTTACTCTCTAGTGAGTTCTCCCTAATTTGTCAAAGCTGGACACTGTATACCATGGGAGGCCTTGCCCATCCTATGTCAAGCAGTGTTAATACATTTTAGAATGAAACTTTTTCTCTTTTTTCTCAACACCACCATTCTCTTGACTCGCCCAGTTCACAAACTAGTAACCGAATTGAGAAAAATGACCTGCATCTTCATCTTAGAATAATTCATCTCAACAGAATTCACCTCCGCTATTTTTCTTCTGTGTGTTATGTGACACTGGGGCAAGGTTTGGTAGAGTAAAGCTAATGTCACTTCTAATCACAGAACTGCTGAGGCTTGAATGGGCCTCTGGAGACTTTCTAGTCCAACTCTCTCTTCAAAGCAGGGTCAGCTAGAGCAGATTGCCTAGGACTCTGTCCAGCTGGGTTTTGAGTATCTCCAAGGACGGGCACTTCATAACTTCTCTGGGCAACCTGTTCCCGTATTCAATTACCCTCACAGGAAAAACAAAACTTTTCCTTATTTTAAGTATTTCCTGTATGTCAGTTGGTGTCCATTGCCTCTTGTCCTATCACTGGATACCACTATGAAGAATCTGTCTCTATGTCCTTCCCATCAGGTACTTACCCACATTGATAAAATCCCCCGAGCCTTCTCTTCTGGAGGCTAAGCAATTCCCAATCCCTCAGCCTCTCCTCATATGACGGATGCTCCAATCTCTTAACCTTCTTAGCGGCCTTTCCTCAAACACTTGCTTTTTCCTATTTCTATGCAATTCCTGTATCACCAAGGCTCTTAAATAATCATAGCGATATTGTGATACGGTTCCATCTTGCATTTACATCAGAATAGTTGATAGATTTACTGTATTTCTGTGACTACCAGATCTCCTGCACTCTTTTTCTTCAGGAATTTCTTCCCAAGAGGCAACTCCACCTAGCAGTTCCCTGAGTCTGTCCAAGTCCATCATTTTCTATTCTCATTCTCTCCTCTCCCATAACATAATAAACAAGAAATACTGGGGTCTCTGTATCTACTCAGGAAACATCAGCATGTTATTGCAACAGAAATGTTTTTAGGGAGGGAATTTTCTGGGTATATATTAATGTTCATACTAACCAGGGGAAGAGCCTGTATGAGCTTCCTTTCAACTCTGCAGGGCACCACTAAGGAGTGGTTTTTTTCTTACCTGGGAATCCTGGGAATCCCCTTTCTCCAGGGGGGCCTGGAATAGAAATACCAGGCCATCCAGGTTCACCTCTGTCTCCTTTTGGTCCAAGTTCTCCTGAGTATCCTGGGGGCCCTGTTTCACTTTGACCTTTATAGGAAAACAATTATGTACATAAAGCTTACAGTGAGTACAAATACAGATGTGCAGAATAGAAATACCAGCTGCAGATGTTCCTCCTTGCAAGGGTTGCCTAGTGCTATTTTTCTGGTTCTCTCTTGGAAGCTGGATAGAGTTTTGTTGAATCTGGCCCTAATTAATCTCTTTCAGAAAAAGAAAGTAATCTCTTTGCTTTAATGCTCTTCTTCAGGGGTTATTTTATATGGTGTCATTATTGTCTGTTACTTGTAATGTAAACTGATTGCATGGTCCTAAATTTAATTTTCTATCAGCATAAATTTGTAATCTCTAGATAGACGGTGAGCACTGTTTTTTAATACTGCTTCAAAAGCACCTTTTGAAAGTTGCAAATACATCAGTGTGAGTGAAATCCAGGCTCCTCTTAAGTTTGTGGCACAACTCCCATGGATTTTAATGGGACTGGGATTTCATAAGTCTCCTTTTAATTTGTTCGGTCTATCTTTTACATATAAAAAACCTGCAGACTTGGCTCTACTTTGAATCATATGCACTGAACATTTTTATAAACAGCCTTGAAAGATTCCAACAAAACTATATGAGTAATGGAAGTTTTAAAGTTTTCCCCACCAATAACTGCAGGTGTGTCATTAGGCATACTTTAGATTCTGTTTGAAAGTTTAGTCTGAGCCTTAATGATATCTTCTGGGCAAGGCAAATATCAAAATACCATGCATCATTCCTTGCACATTCGGTCATTTAAGAGAAGATTTTCTGTTCCACATAGCTATTTCCCTTCTTTACCTGGAGCTCCTGCAGAACCTTTTTGACCTTTTAGTCCATCCAAGCCATCCAGTCCGGGCAGTCCAGGAAGACCTGAGAGGTATTACAGGCATGACTGGGTGCCACAATAATCCTTTAAAGTCACAACTGAAAATTATGCCTTTTTTTTTTTTTTCTGACAACACAATCTGGATCAAGACACGTATTTGCTGAATTTGATTCTTATTGGCAACTGAAGACGACATCACATTGCACCTGAGTGCAGTCTTTTTGGAAAGGCAAATGTGAAAAATCTGAAAATAGCAATCATAATACAGTTTCACATCAAAGCAATCAGAAAACATACCTTTTAATCCTTTAGGTATTTCTATACCACAGCTAGCAGCAGGAAGCTCAGTATGGGCTAATTTACTCTATAGTGAACCTTGTCTCTGTGGCTAAACTACTACCGCTACATGTGATTAATTAGTCCAAAGTTAGCTGTGTTATCACTACATGACCAGGTGACTGGGATGCAGACACTACCTAAAATAACAGTAAAGCTGGAACTTCTTTACAGCTTCTGTTCCAAATATAAGTGCAATTTAATCTAGCTGCACTAGAAAGAAGCTAGATTTTCACCTGGCTTCTTTTCCCTGGTCCTGCAGATTTCACACAGAAACCTATGCTTTTTGCATCACGCTATTACAAAAATTCTTTAAACTGAACAGCACAAAATCTTTGTAATTGAGACCTATGCTGACACGTGATAGTGTAGAGCAGCTTTGTCACTAGTGATGTTCACTAGATGACCAGGTCACAGGTTCATAGTAGTCAGATATAATCTGTGCTTTTTTGAAAATTGCTAAAATACAACAAGTAAAAACATAGATGACATTTTTTATCCATTTTTTTAAAAGTTGAACTAATCTGAGATTGTGTTTGTTGTTTGCAGTGGAGGGTAAAAATATCTCCATGTCATTAGCACTTTATAGTTTCCTAAGTTGTATAGATGAAGAATCAAATATGAAGACATACACTTATTAAATGCAGATGGCAGCCTATCACCTGGTGATAGGAACAGATTTGGCAAAACTGATGGGTCATTTGGTAACAGGTTTCAAAGAGGTTTCAGACAGAGGAATAGACTTGGGATGCTTTTTGCTCCAGAAGGGGACAGATTAGAGTGGACACTGATCATCAAGAAGTTGAACAATACTGTCAGTGCCTATTCCTGTCTCTTTCTACCTTTGCTGCTTATCTTTGCCCCATTTCCTTCCCCACCAGTTCCTCTACCTGCCATGAAGGATTCCCAGTCCAGTTGCAGTGTTTTTTTTCTACAAGTCTGAATTATCTTTCTGTCTGTCTCCTTTTCCCTGTCTAGCTACTTCCTGGCATAAAGATGTAGGTTCTCTGTTTCAGTTCCTGTGCTTGATCCCAGCATGTCCTGCAGCATGCAAATCTGCTGTATATCCAGAGCATGAATCATGGGAGAATTTATTGCTCTACTTAAACACATATGAAGGGATATACTTTTTTAAAAGTTTGTAAGCTGGTCAAATTTGGCAGGGACAAATTGTTATAGGAACAGCAATACAAATGCCCTTCATCAACTGCTTCACCAAATTTAAAGGTCCCTAGATCAAAGATGTGTCATCTGAGAAAGGAGAAATAAAAAGGGCACTAGAGTTCTCTAACAGACACACCAAAAATAATAAACCCATAGCTTTGTTCTCAGAAACTGTTGAATTATTTTGGTTAAAATTTAACAAAGGAATGAAAGGAAAGGAAAGAAAAAATCCAGCCTGTAGCAAACACCGGTCTGGAAAAATTTTAAATCAAGAAGATTGTTTGAAAACGCGCAAGACATTGATAATATACTCTCTATGTAATCCCCTTTATAATACGGGATACTAGTAATCCAACCTGTAATATCTTCTATGCCCTTAATTAACTGCTCTTTAACTTTTCATGACATTCTAAATTTCAGTCCTGCTTTCTGTAGCCTGCTTGTGCTTTGGGCATGTTCCCGTTTTCAAATTTATGTGAGTTGCATGCCAATTTGGGGAATTTAACAGTGGTATTTTAAAATGATTATGAACTCCTAACTATTTTTGGCACCCAGGACACCATTTATAACTTTTCTGATCTTTAGCTCACTCAGTCAAGATTGATGGCTTGGTTTACTTGCTTTCCAGGGAATTTCTGACACATTTGCCAACAATCCATTATAATATCAGCACTTGTAATTCTAGATTTTTGGATTGCTATAGTCCCATATTTCTAGGTACAGCTGAATTGGCTGACCTATGTATGAACCACTGTTTCTGTATTTTACAGCCCAATTCAGCTTCTACTCACACAAGTAATTCTGCTGATGTTAGTATTACTTGCTTCATCACGGATTACTCACACAAGTAAGGCTTGCCAGACTAAGCCCTTAACTAGTAAAACTATCTCTCTAATAAAGAAAATGTGATTATGCTTTGGTAGATGCTGTTTAACTAATTTTTTTTTTTTTAATCTAAAAGTTCTTCAGGCACAAGACATTTAATGTAAATGAGAAGCAATTAGACTAACAAGGCTGTGTACTTAACTATGAACAGCCAGTTAACCATTTCACTTCTAATGCTAGCAACAATATTTATTGAAAATACCGTTAAGATCTATATTCTCCAATTGAAACTCCATTCAGTTTTCATGGGTATAATTTCAAAGGTGTTAACCTTCTTTTCAACTATGCTGGCAATATATAGAATCCTAAGGCTTAGCAGGCAACTTGGTCTCTAATGAATTGCCATTTGGAACTGAACTTTTCCCTCTGCAGCATTAATTTGTTACGCTTCCTGTTCAGGACTTGGGATAACTTCTGCACAATATAGAAAAGTGTCTTACCACTTATGACAGGAAGGAAAGAGGCCATCTGCTACTAAGAAGTTTTCAGCAGAAGAATGCTTTTTTTTTTTCCTTTTTTGACCCCTCTCAATTTAGACATCCCTGTCACTGCAGATCTCTGCCTTTGTTACAGCAAATATTGCTTGCAACAATGAAATGTTCTCTTGCAGGATATGCACCAGCAAGGAATCTGTCATGACAATTTAAATCAGCACCACTTATTTACTGCAAGCAATCATAAATGGTTTCCATTTTTCATTTACATTTTCAGTAGTTTATAAGAAACCTTTTCAATTTTTCTTTAGGCTGAATTTGAAAAAGTGAATCTATTGTCCTCTCAAACCATTTATCATAGCCCCAAGTGTTACTTTACAGTGATTTCTGCATATGGGTCACTAATATTATTCTTCCTGTCCAGGAAGCGGTTATGAAGGACACTGTAACAGAGAGAGGATACAAAGTACATAGTTGATTACCTTTCTTTATGAAGTATTAATGTAACTTATAATTTCAATGTATCATTCTGAGTATAGTAGAAGTTAATAATGTTCTCCAACAAAAACAACTGTATAGATGAACTGCTGTTCAATCCAAACATAACAATCATTGTGAGAAATGTAAATTAGGATTTGGAGGAAACATTTCTATGTTAAATCCACCAAAAAACAACAAAACCAACAACAAAAACCTTATCATAATGTGTTAAAACAAATTTGTAAGACAAAACTGTCCATAGCAGTCTGCTGGTTTTGTAGAGTAACAGTGGCACTCCATGGTGAAAAGGTAGAACACAGCATAATTGAAGTGAAAGTGAAACATCTGAATTACTGCAAACTTCTTTTTCTTTCCTTAACTTCTGTTATCAGTTACATCAGCTGAGCCAGAATCTGGTTCTACCTATTTCCATACACATTTTAGATTGTAGCCCAATTTTCTGAGGTAGCATTTATATTACTTCTCAAAGGTGATGGGAACTGCCTTAATTCTTCTAGTAGTTTAAGAGAATACAGATTCAAAATCATGCGCACAGTTAGGCCTTTTCCATTTTCACTACTAAAAGCGTATTTACGTCTGGTGCTGTTACATTACCAGTAGAACTGCACTGTATACTGTTTACCTTTTCTGCCTTGGGATCCAGCTAATCCTTGCAATCCTGGAGGTCCCAAAATTCCACGTTTCCCTTCTTCTCCAGGTTCTCCTGGCAAGCCCTGAGGACCTGTAGCTCCTGAGATTCGAAAAAAAAAATCTGTTAATATGCAAATCTATTAAACTGTTGATTTTTTTTTTTTTTTTTTTTTAATGCTATGCAGCTCACTGTGTTAATCAGAGGTACCTGAAAGTGTATGGGAATGTATGAAGAACTGATGGATTTTGCTCTCTGAGAAGACTATTGCTGCTGCCTATATGTACTGAAATAGCTTTCAATACACACCTTCATATGATCTCTGATTTCTCTAGCCTCCTCCACAGAAGTGCCTCCTCAGCTGCGTTTTCCTATTCCAGATCTCTTTTGAGCTGTTACATGGCACTATTTTTTAAACTTCGGCATTACCTGGAAATCCAGGTATTCCTGGGTATCCAGGGTCACCCTTGGATCCTGGTCTTCCAGGTTGCCCTTGGATACCTGGTGAACCCTTCTCTCCTGGGAATCCACAGAGTCCTTAAAGAAAAAAAAAATCTAGCATTTATTTGTTTAAAGTTGCCCATTCTTCATCTCATGATAAGTTTAAAAATATAAAAGTTCAGTAAGGGATTTCTTGACTAGAAAAAGAATTTTATTCAAATACTTCAGATCCTTGCATCTATTTATTAGCAATGAATTATACTGATCTCTCTGGTGATATCTGACAGAGCAGAAATGGCTAGCAAGATACAGCCAACCAGGTTTTATTCTGGTAAGTATTGGTATGTTCATCGGTGCTGTACTAGATAACGGTAGATTCTACCTCCTACGTTCATGCTAGCCATATTGCACATTGTGATGCCTCTCCATAGAAACTATAGAAAATACCGCTCAATATGCACAGGAAGCAGAGCTCCCCCTCCACTAACAAAACTTAGAGAAAATAAGTTCTTCAGTCCAATTTTTTCTTCAATCAGACAGAGGTACCTGGTAATCCTGGATCTCCGGGAGGCCCTTTTCGACCCCGTGTACCAAGCAGAGGAGTTGGGTCACCTCTCTTGCCTGTTGAGGTACAATGACTTTCATTTCATACAAGTATCCTTTTCATCCACAAAGCCAAAGCTGGACAATTTTGTAAGATCAGATAATTTACTCATAGATATTAACAGCTATAAAAGGGACTGAGAGAACACAGAATGAAAAATGCTTTGGCACATGCAAATTATCTGCCAGCTCAGCTTGTCTTGAAGTACTAACTCAGTTTGTGTTTAGTATGACTCCTGGCAGTATTCATGTAAATTTCCCATAATGAAAAAAACAAAACCAGAAATTATGGGAACTTTCCCAATACTGACAGCATATACTAAAAATGAAAGATATTGCATAAAATCCCTATAACACAAAGAAAACTCCTTACATAGGTTTGTGAGGATGTGCAAAATCAATACAGCATGAGTCTATTGACTCAGTAAAGACCTTTTAGGGACTAGCTGGGGACTTTAAGCCAGCACACCTTCTTCCTTCTGTCTGTGCTGAAATTCCTGTTTATCACAGAATTAATAATTCTGAGCAATTTTGCCTTACACTGTGTACAAATGTCTGACCTCTCCTACCTATTCATGCTGTCTCCAGCTTCATTGACTGATTTCGCTGTGAAGAGTTAAGAGGAAAATATCAACGTCAAGTGTTGCTAGAAATCCCCTGCCGTAACAATCCCTGCCTTTACTGGCTATTTCCTGCTTTAGTTTTAAGGATAACTTTTCCAGTAAATTTGTTTTCAATACATTTAGTAAAAGTTCTCTTTATATTGAGTATTGTTCTTCACTTTTTTTTTGTGGGAATATATTCCCTGGCTGAGAAGGTCTTGGATTTTTGAAGAAATAGAAAATGTAACTGAGAAAAGAATTTCTCCTGTCGCATTAATGCTTTTTTCCAGGCAATGATTTAATTTTGTTATTTATTAGTAATGAAATCCTGCTCCAAGGAAATTTGGAATATGATGGGTGACACCATTTTGTATTTATTTGAAACACTTTTAAAAATCTAAATATTATAGATCAATTTTTCAGAGTAATCTCTACCTATGCAAAAATAATATGCAAAACTTCATCTTTTCAAAAGAATAATTTTGCATGCCTGGGTATGAATTCTGCCTAATTTGTTACACTACACTTTCAGGTGTTCCAAGAATTCAAAAATCACAGCCTAGAAAACACTGGAAAATAAGTGATATTAAAGAAATTATAAATCACGTTGGAATATTTTAAAAATGCTACATATCTGTATAATACCATACCATAATACCACAAATTATTGCATTTTCTCTTATTTGATTTGACAAATTTTACAGATCCATAAGAGTGGATTTTTACATGTGTTTGATGGAATTTTTAAACTTTATGAAATTTGACACAAATTTATCTTCTAAATTAGTAAGACCTACTGTAAAAGGAACAAAATTAAAGAATACACTGAAATGCAAATTTTGCCTTCAGGTAAGTCAGACTTGTTTCTAATGACATTCATGTTTTGATTATTTTCACTTACGTCCTGTTTTTCCTTTTCTAATGAGTACTCTCCATCTATCAGAGCATATACATCCTAACAATATTGCTCTTTTCAAAAGCATGTCGATATAAACTCATTACCTTTAAATCCTTTTGGGCCAGTCAGTCCTGGATTTCCAGGGATTCCTGGTAAGCCAACATCACCCTGATTTTTTTAAAAACAAAATAAAAATGTTTGACATATGATATGTGTAGCAGGAAGAGCATTTGGTTCTCTTACACTGGTAAACGGACCAGCGATCAATATGAATAGCAAAACCATATCTTAAGCTCAACAGAAAAGCCTGCTGTCTTTGTTACATGTCTAACACTGACCACTAACACTTCCAAGAAACTGTAGATTAGACGTGCTAATAATTTTTAATTCTTGCTTTTATAGTTTATGCTAACTCTTGGCTTGAACAGCTTAAATTCCCCACAGATGGCTTGAGTAATTTGATTTAAAAGGTACCATAAAAATGTACCAAATATTGTTGTATGTTACCCAAAATTTACTATAAACATTAACCAGAAATGTTGTGATTTAACAGTAAAAATGTAAAGTTTTCTCTACTTCTCCTTTTGAATAGTGACCTATAATCAGCAAAACACAGATTATCTCTTCAAAGAAATATAATAAAAGACAAGCCAAGCAAAGATATGTCCCTTTACCAAAAAAACAACTGTGCTTTATGCTTCGTGTAATCTCACTGCCTGTCTACCTAGCATACAAGCCAGTGAAGAATTTTACTGTGTATTCTTACGTGATATATGTGCAGTTTTCTATATTTGTCCTTGAGCAATATTGTTTGCCGGGGTTCTGTTTGGTGCAAGTTGTCGGTATGGGCACAGAAAACTTGGTTTGTCTTGGCTATTGGCTTGGCTGCTCCACATAGCAAGATATGAAGAAGCAGCTATATATTAATTTCATACTTGTGCTGCTGCTATGTTATGATCTGTGCAATAAGTGATTCATCAATCTGTTCTCAGGAATAATGTTAAAGACTTGATTATGCATCCATTTTTGCCCCCCTAATTAGTGCATGTAGCCTGGACTTCCACCAAGTGGCAATATAATAAAATCACAACATGCAGCTAGGAGAGAGGGGAGAGACCCTCTGTTGACTCTGACTACAGTTCCTGCTAAAATGTAACCAAAGCATTGAAGTGTTGCATTAAGGAATTTACCTTTCTTATTATACTGACAGTCTCTTCTCAGGAGGAACATCTAATGGGTAAGTACAATAGAAGTACCCTTCGTCATATTTCTTGGAGGCAGGAGATAACTGCAAAATCCAGGACATTTCACTACCACTTTGTTTACCTGGTCACCTGGTTGTCCCTGAAAACCTGTAATTCCTTTGAAGCCCTTTGGTCCTGGGAAACCCTGTGATCCTGGAAACCCCATCAGTCCAGTGTCACCATGGTCACCTGGCAGTCCTGGGACACCATTCTTCCCTGGAAATCCTGGGGTGCCTCTGAAACCAATATTGCCTTTTTCACCTGAAGTTAATTGCAGAACAAGAGAATGACCAATATAGTCAAGCCATTATTTGACACTTATTTTGAATATGGCTATGCTTTCACACTTTGTGTATTGCCTTAGTAATTGTCCAAAGAAACTAGCCTGCTAGTTTAAGAATCTATAAACACAATAAGGTTGCTGGACGTTACTGTAGCTATGAGTCCAACTGTGAAAAATACCAGTGATTTCTATCAGATGAATGTGTGTGTATGCAGGGCTTTATTTTATGAACTTACCTCTTTCACCTCTAAATCCGTTCTCACCAGGAAACCCTGGTTCCCCCTTTTGTCCTTTCTCAAGACGGATGTTAACATAGCCACTGTCTCCTGGAGGCCCTCTTTCACCTTTGAACCGAACATACGGAATGTAAGTAAATCCTCATGAGTGACATGTCCTGAAAATTAATTTTAGCAAAGACTTCCCTAACAGAGAAAGTCTTCAAATGCTAATGCAGTTCTCAGTTTCAGCAGGCTCACTGCTAACAGAATTTATTGTCCTTCTCTTGCTTTTTAGTTAATTCAGTAGTAACCCAGGTGACGTTAAATCAGTATTATTCCCTGCTTGTCTGGAATACGAAAGATGGCAATTGTATTGTCCACTCCACAGTGTACTGTGTCTGTGATTGCACCTTGGAGATGGTTATTCTCTTTCCTATATTAATATTTAGAGAGATTATTTCCTGTACGTTTTACATAGATTGAAGAACACAGACAATATCATAGAAAACTTGAAAAATCTAAAGTTTCAGATGTGTACACGACAAAATTCAAGGTTTGTTTGAATAAGTGATCCTACTCTGTTTGATTTAGTGGTAAATGCACCTCTTGATCTGAGTGGAATTTTTTTTCTTTAGTTATTTTTCATTATGCACTCCTAAGTGAGATAACTGGATTTAGTATTTCTGAAAATAGAAGTGAATATACCCTTATAACAAGAAGAAAAAGTAAATATATTCCTAACACAGTAGTAATAAAACTAAACATAGCAGTAACATAACTACAGAGTGAAGCGGATTTTTACAAACCTTTTATTCCCATATCTCCACATTCTCCACTAGGCCCAGGTGGACCCATTTTTCCTTCTTCACCTTTTACACCAGAGATTCCCATTGGGCCTTGTGTTCCTGGGAGTCCTGAGAATCCTTGGGGTCCTTGAATCCCTTTGCTTCCTGGTAATATTAAATGCTTTATTTACATATTCAGTCTGCTATGCTGTTGCTGTCATATTCTAAGGAAGAGTATAAAGCAAAAGGCAGGAAGTTTAGAAGGACTTCTTAGGAAATCAGCAAAGCTAGAGAACCAATAGTTGGAACATGGCTTCATGCCAAGATCAAACTTGTCTTGAAATCCAGATTTCCTTGAAGCAAACATCTTCCCCTTCCCTACTGCCACCCCCTGGAGATTTAAAGTACACTTACTAATAAAGCAGTTATCCCCAACACATCTTAAATACAATGCATAGCCTAAGACACCACCAGATTTTGCATGTGGCTACTGGAAATCACGACTCCTATTGCTCAGATGACAGACAGAGGAAAACAGGATTTTGCTATAGTTACTCAGAACTTTTAACCATTAGCCAGTGATGATTTGGGACCAAGGTCACGTTCCTTATAAGTATTACACATAATGTGAAGCTATTTCTCCACTTACTCACAGAATCGTAGAATAGAATCATAGAATCGTTTAGGTT
>NW_009200282.1:0-2087 GCF_000690835.1 Fulmarus glacialis
CTGTACCATCGGAGGACACAGGAGCTCGCCTGCCACCGCTGTCATGGCAATACATCTCCCCAGCCGCAAATCCCCTTTGCAAGCTCTCTCCTCATGGTGAAACCCGCACCGGACTCACAGGCGGCATCTTTCCTTGTTTTTTCTTGTTTTTCAAGGCTAGCTTGAAGCATTCCCTTCCTTTTCCGGGGTTCCCGCATGCTAATGCCAATATGTACCTGTTTGCTCTTCTCCTGCCCTTTGCACTGAAACGCTGCTTGGGCATTTGCCTTCTGTCGGAGGAAAGTACTTAAGCCCCGGTTGGGTTCATGCCTGCAGGAGCAGGAGCAATGGGAGAACCCAAACCCTTAACCCCGAACCCCCTTGCTGGCTCCCTGACCCGCTCTATACTGAGCCAGCAGTAAATCCGTCTCCGGGAGTGGGCTGCCAGCGCACCCACAGCCCGTCCCCATGCACCCAGAGCCACGGCCACACGCCGGGACGTGGGGGGCTCCGCTCCCCCTGGGCCCATCCTGTTGCTGCCCCGGAGCCTCCGCAGCGTTTCTGCCTCCCAAGTGGGCAAGTGCTGACGAGCAAGTCTGGAGAGTGGCAAAGCTGGGCCCCCAAACCCAGCGGATCTTCAGAGCCTGAGCAAAGAGCCCTCAAAAGGTCAACCGAGGCTGTTTCCAAGTTGTTAGAGAACTGGAAGGGCAGCTTGTTATAAAACTCTACCATGCATTTTCCTGCTGTCAGGAAACCCCCTTTTTTCCATGTCTAAGATGAATGTTAAAGCTGAACCCCAAAGGACTTTGTTGTTGTTTTCATTGCTGTTGCTGCTCCACCCTCCCCCCGGTTAAATCTCTGCTTCCACGAAATGGCCAAAGGCAGGAGGTTTTGCAGGACGGGTGAGCGGCAGAGCGCTCCCCGCCTCTCCCCGTAAACTCATCCGGGACGGCTGAGGTCCCACGGAGCCGGAGAAGCATCACCCTTCGTGCCCACCCCAGTGGCCAGGGAGGGGGGAAGTCACAGGCGGGAGGTGTCTGTCACCGGTCCCCCCTGAAGAAGGAACCCAGTGGATTTCCAGCCAAAAATAATAGAAAGAAAATAATTCTCCGTGCTCCCAGAGAGCGCTTTCACAGAAGGGCGAAGGGTGAATCAAAACTCAGGGGTTGCTGCCTTGTTTTACACGGTGCTCTGGATCCAGCAAGAGCCAGGATTTTGACTTCACTATAGCTTTACCCCAAAGCCACCGGTTCCTGTGTCCCCAGGTCCCACGCAGCACCCGGGCAGGCCGGGGGGCTGCGCAGGGGAGTCACCCCACAGCTCGTGGACCGGCACGGCCCCAGTGAGGCAGCGAGCCAGCAGCTCCTGCAGAGCATGCACAGCTGGATTTCAGATATTCAATCCCTGCGAAAAGTTACGGGTGTCCTGAAACTCATGGGTGCGGTGGGGAGAGCCGGCCAGTGGAGTTACTTGCCGCAAACAGCACCATGGCTCAACGCTACCGTTGCATTGCCACGAATCCCCAAGGATTCGGGACTTTGTGCAGGTCACCCTGCCTGTGCTGCATGGGGCAGCCTGTGGCGAAGCAGTTGGGGAAAGAAATGGGCTGGCAGAGCCCAGTACTGATGGAAATGAGCTGAAGGAGGCTTGTGTGGCGCTGGGTGCAGGACGGTATGAAAAGGGAGATGCTGGATACCCATTCCCCGAGCCGGCCGGAGCAGAGGGCGGTGATGGCCACCGCAGAGCAGCTTCCCGGTCTGCGACAGCGCTGCTGGAGTCCCCGCAAGCCGGCGAGTTCGGTTTCTTCCCCTCTTATACCACAGAAGATGTCGGACACTCTTCCCCTATCCTGTCCTCCCCACGGGCAAAAAACATGTTGTAACACATTGGGGGACGAAAATAACCAGTGATAACGTCCAGTATCTTTTCTTCCCCCCCAAATTAAGAGGTAGCTATGAAATAATGTATATAAACAACTGGCTTTAGATCCACCCCTCTCTGAAGAGCTTTTGTAATGGAAATGCATAGAGAGATGTGCAGAGACGAATAAGGAACTGAGTAATAGGAAGTCTCGGCGAAGGCCGTGGGCACCGGCTCACCCAGAAGCT
>NW_009200283.1:0-31492 GCF_000690835.1 Fulmarus glacialis
AGGCGACTCTGACTTGGCAGCGCCCGCGAAGGGTGGCTCACCTTACCGCCGCCTCTTCCAGCCCTGGTGGGTGCTAGAAGATAACGGGAGGGTTTTCGTCCCCTTCGCTCCTACGTGAATCCTATAAAGTCGTGGGGGGAGGAGGGAGGGGAGGGCCTTGGGGTGAGGGGGAGTGTAAAAATAAAAGATCGATCCGGCCGCTTTTGTGATGGGCAGGAGGTTCGGTTGCATGCAGCGAATCCTGCTTCTGCGTGCCAGACTGTTGTGAAGTCTGGACTGCTACAGTACAACCTATCGTCAGCCTGTTACAAAATACCGCTGCTTAGTTCTGGAGGTGCACAGCTGCCCAGATGCTTAAAACGTATCAGGAGAGATACTCCAATTCTAAATTAAAAGTTCATATTAAACAGTATTTTTGCCTGATTCAAACATAAACCAGGAGTGCCCCCCTCCCTCTCCCCCGGTTGTTGGCCTTGGAGATTTTAAGGTTGTACAAATAACTTGGAGGATCAAAGTTCATCTTTAGTGTGTTGGAATAGACCTTACTGAAGCCAGAGTGGTGTAAACATGTGCTTACATACTAGTAACCATGTCCTAAATTGAAGCCTGAAGAGGAGTTGGACTTTCCTGAAGATTATTGATATGGATTAACACATTAAAATTTGTTTTGGAGGTGCCTTTGAAAATGAGTTGGTGCTTGTACTGCAGAGAACAGCTATGTCTTGGGGATGTTCCATTAACAACAGATGGCCAAGCTTGCTGTCGCAAGGCTTTTGTAATGGAGCAGCCTTGCTCAGTTTTGAAAGGGGGTCATGGTAGTAAACATGCAGTGCAAATGCTTTTTGTGCTTGGCAGAGCTTGCCTCCCCAACAAGTGGGAATGGCAATGTGTGCTGAGACTTTCCGGTAACACAAGAGCTGTATGGTAGAATTTAAATTGAATCTTTTAAGTGGAGAATGCCTAGATTTAAAGAACAATGAAAATTGATGCTTTTTTTGTGCTCACTATAGGTGTTCTGAGGAGATACCTGCTGGCCTCTGGGTTGCAAGAGATCACAATTGCTGTCATCTGGGGTTAGAGTGTAATAATCAACCAGCTAGCCCCTACCATTCACAATAACTTACCCCTCATAAGTTGCTGCTGAAGTACACTTAGCCATAGGATAGTTACATGAAAAAACACCTCAGGTGCAGCTATATGTAAGACTTTGGCATTTGCAGGAGTCATTTCTGGGTATCAATTCCAAATTTCCTCTGAATACAGCTGCGTAGCAGTGCGAGCAGGTATCTTGAGAGTTTCTTAATGGTTTCTTCACCCAGTGAGATTGAGGCATGTTTATAAATCAGTTTGCCACAGGCAGCTGCTGGCAAGCCTTTTTTGTAATGCTAAATTTGTTTTCAAAACCAAGTGTAGCTCAGTGCTATTGGTGTGAGCAGAGACTTGGTCCAGCACCAAATTCGACATCTACCATCATGGTGTAGATAAGAGTGGCTCCTGGTGAAATGCTGAACTACAGAGAACAAAATGCCATGAGTTTAAAAAAAGGTCAGTAAAATTATTTTGGCCTTTGTTCTAGGAGTAGCCTTTTCTCTAGCGTTCCTTAGGCTGAACTTCCCCCTGGCTGTGCAAGGGTAAAACAGTCTGCTGCGATTCAGGAATAAGCCTCAGTGAGTTGAGGAAAGCGGCTGTGAACCTTCTATGCAGATTCTGGGCTGGAGCATTCTCATGCGTTAATCAAGTGTAATATACACAATTCAGAAAGCAAGCCTTCCCTTGCCTTCCTCTCTGCAAGCCTGTTGTCTCACCAGTGAGTTCACCTGCCAGAGTTAGACCCACAAAGACAGAGCAGGAGGAGGATCGGTACTGAACTCATCCATCTGTGGCCAGACGCGATCAGCTCTGCTAGTGTTTATCACATGTGTTGCACCATGCAGGCACAGTATTTCTTAGGGTGTGGTTTCTTCAGAACTTTAATCCAGAGTAATTGAAGGTTGCTAGTGAGCTAGTAATGGACCTGCTTCATTTTCCCCCAAGTGCCTGTTCTCTTTCCTCTCCCTGACCGTTTCATCCTCCATGCTGGCACTGGAGTTCACCAGCCTAGGGTGAGTAATTGAAAACAAACTCTCTTTTTGGTTGGTGATTTTTTTTTTTTTTCAGCATCTTGTGTTCAGAGTCTTCTCCTGGCTTTATGAGCATTGGTGCCAGCACAAAGATGATGACAGGAGCGCAGCAGAAAGGAAACCAGACTACCACTTTGTTTAAGTAACCTCAGAGGAAGCACCCTTGGTATTTATATAGGTCTCCTAGGCTGGGCAACACACCAAATCCTGAAATAAGACCAGAGGCCATGGCTGACCAAACACCAGTGTGTTTCTATTAGGCTGGTTATTCTTGATGACTCCTGCTGTGAGAGGGGCTAGAGTCAGGAGCTACTGTTTATTAAAACATATTTTATACATATGACATTTTCCGTGTTTGTCTGAGGCATCTAGGGACTCTACCCACTTTCTCCAGGTCTGACATGGTAGAAATTCACTCTGAGATTGTCTCAGATATTTATGCTAGCTGAGGATTTTAATCCTGAATGCTTGAAAGTTTTCTGTGTTGTTAACAAGCACACACATCTGCAGTTACTGATATTAAGAGTATAGATTAAAAATACCATGGTAGGACTCTACTTGCAGTGTTGAAAAGATGATCACCACAAAAAGGTTAAAGTATTTCATATTTGTAGCCTCGTGTCTTGTATTTCTATTGGTTGTACAAAAGTCATACAGAGCAATTCAGAAGAATTACCATGATTTGAACTACTGACTAGAGTACCCTGTTATCTGTTTTTTTTTGGTATGTTTCTTTAAAACAGGTGGCAGCAAAGCTAGTCCTGTCTTTTTTAGCATTTGTCATTGGGGGTAAAAAACATGTAAGCTTGCCTCAAGGACTGAGAGCGAGACAGAGTAGGATGGAAAACTGTTGATGTGGCTTTCCTGACACGACAGGCTAACACGGTAGGAAAAATGGGAGCATTCAGATCTTTATTCATCAGGTTATTAGTGAAGAAGCTTGATCATGGATTATAAGATCCACATCGGTTTGAATGGCATAAATATCCGCATATGAGCTGACCTTTTTCCTCTTCTGATATTTTCTGGAGGAGTGTTGCCTAGCAGAGCTCTGTCTAATGCAATGAGATCGGTTTGTGTTATGCTAACTTTGTTAGGGAACAATTGGTATTACAGAGAAAAAGGAGAGCAAAAGAGCCTTTCCAAGACTGTTCTGGTTTGGGCTAGATAGCAAGGTCATTCTCCGGGAAAGAACAAACAAAGTCAGAGCCTCTGACCACACAGTTCAGAGATCGTTCTGGAGGTCTGGTTTCCTTTTTAGCAAATGGCAGGCAGGGCTGTGTGGAAGATAGAGGTGGCCAAAATCTCTTACCACCTTACTTGCTTGGCTCCCTGAAACAATCTGCATTTTTACTAGCCCATTTCCAAATCAATGGTTGTTACTGGGAGCAGGCAAGCAAACTGTGCAACTAATATTCATTAGCGGTCTTGGTTGTTAGCTTAGTAAAAAGCCATGTGGAAGGTCTCAGAGCAGCAATGGTGGTGCTGTAGGTGACAAGAACAGGACTAGGGACCAGGAGAGCCTGCTTCCCAAAACCTGTGCCCATCTTCTTGTGATGACTTGCCCCTGTTTCCTTTTATCTGCTTTCACTGTCGTTGTAACAATGACATGACAAAAGTTTATACTCTTCATGGTAGAAGTGAAAGTGTGTTTTTTCTCACCTGCAGCGGGTAACACATCTTTTTAAAGACTGTAGGCTGTGTTGCTAGTGTCAGCAACCTGGGTTTAAATCCCAGGTTTTCAGATGCAACGTCTGCTTTTCCAGGTGAATTTTTGTGCCTTCAAAAGAAACAAGCAAATTATCATACATGTTCTTTTGTCTGAGAACTGTATTCATGGGGAATATATTGATATTGTAGGGATCTATGGATGGCTTTTTTCCTTCTTCCCCGTGTAATGTAATGCTCCCATAACAAGAGTTTGGCTATGGCTGCTAGTAAAAGCAGATTTGAATGGATTGAAAAAACCCCAAAACTCTCCTAATCTAAACAGTAAAGCAGCACCAACCTTTTCTGCATGCAGACGCACAGACATTTCATTCTGGTAGCAGTACAGGAGTCAAAGTTCAAAATCTAGTCCTCCCCTAAATGAAATGTTCCTATTTAATAAACTAAATTGGTACCGCATTTGTATTTTTGTTCTACCAAGCGGCAATGTGCTTTTTATCTAATTCCTTTGTTTTAAAGTATTTTAGATATTTTAGTTATTCTTTACCCTGTTAAATCAGAGTTGCAATTCTTACTGGTTTGTTTTCCAGCTCTCTCAAACCCATATTTAAATATTCATCCTAAGTAAGCAATAGGAGTTTTTCTGCTGTCTTTGGAGAGATCTGGACTTGCTTCCTTCGTCTAGTAAACTGATACCATCCCCTGTACACCATCTGTTTTCAGATTTCTTCAGATCTTATTTTTCCCAGGTTATTTTTTTGTTCTCCTGATTGCCATGTCTTCCAGAGCTTCATTCCCAGTTCTTGTGATATGCTTTTAATATTCCACAGCACATCTATCTTCCCAATTGTGTTTACGTATAAAACTAAACATAATTGCAGTCGACTGGATTGTCTGTGGGCGTATGCTTTGACTCCAGTGAAACTTTCTCAGCACCATCAAGGATATCCTAAGGCTCAACAAAAAAATCTGTTTTGGAACCTATATCCGTTAAAAACTTGCAAGACATTTGTTTACATTTCTTTCTTGCAAGCTTATTGCTTCTCCTTTTGGCATTTCATGCCATTTCTGCACTTACCTGAAGTGTTTTCTATCCTGAGTCATTTGGTTGAAATTGAGTAGACCATAGCTCTTCACCTCTGTGTTTGGTCCCTTGAAACTGTTGGAGAAAACTAATGGAGCTCTGTCCTGAATCCTTCTGCATCATGAGATGTAGCTTAGGACAAATTGAACAAATTTGTTGTTCAATTAGGACAAATGAACAAATTCTGTCATCCTTCTCTTTTAGATCTGTCTCTGCATGGTGTTAAAATAGGCGTATGGTAGCCTGCTTTGCGTGTCTGTTAACTGTCATGCTGACCCTAAGGATCGACACTTCAGCGGCGGGGGTGTGGGTTGTACAGCTGTAGCTAAAGAATATAAAGTGTGTGGAACAACTGTTTCCTCTGTGGATCAGGCAAAACGGGGAGGATTGGCACACGCTTTCTGGCAGTGCTCCCAGCTAGCTGCCCTGTGCCACACCTGCCACAGCAGGCACGCGGGCTTCCTTCTTGCCATGTGTGCCAATTATTTTCATATTCTTCTATGAACAACTTTAGAGATAAGTGGTTATTGAACTCTGTATCGGTTGCCAAGATTGATCAGAAATTCATTCCTCGTCATAGCTGACACTCACTGCTTTCAAAAGTACTTGGGCATCAGTTTCTCTCTTTAGTGACTTACTAGCTTCCAAATCTGTACAGTTAGATGGTAGCCATGTGGGAGCCGAGGTCTTGTTGTGGACCTGTCTGTTGTAGGCTTCAAAGGATCAAACTCTGCTCAAGCTGACAATGGCTGCTAAATACTGCCTTTGCCAGTTTATTGCTTTTTTTCGACACTGTAATTTCCTTTCATTGTGCTAGAGGCTTTTTCTTGGCTGATGTTTTTCTGCATAGTTCAGGGATATTTTTGTTTCATCTGCTGTTCCTTATATCTATGCCACAGATATCAGTGCAGTTGTGTAGATATCAAGCTTAACAGACAGCTTACTCTTTATGCCAGTGAATCTCAGAGGCACCACTGGGATGTTTGCTGCAGTATAAGCCATGTTGTGTTCTACTCTGTTACTGAACAGACGCGCTGGTTTATGGCATGATGATCCCAAATGGCAAAGATGAAGAGGAAAATAACAGTAAAGTTTCTTTTGATGTTACAGGGCAGGCATACACCTCAAACTGCAGTTTAATCTTGTACTGGGCACAGTTTGTGTTCTTGTCTTCTCCCAAGATGAAAAGCAAGTTACAAAAACAGATGTAGGAGAAGATGTTCCTTTCCAAAAAAATACTTATGAACGTGATGGCAAAGCTGCAAGGCCTGGTAACTTTGCTCAATAGAAGATACAAACATGCCAGTGCAGCTCTGCAGTAGGATTGTGGAGCACCTATCAGTGTTACACTTTGTTAAACCAGATCTATGGCTGCTTTGTTTAAAGTGATTCAGTGACCAGGATGTGCTGTGGAAGGGGTCATGGTCAAAAGTGTTTCTGTCTTAACACCCCCTGAGCTCGTGGATTTCTTTTCCTAAAGGTTGATGAGGCTGATGACTTTCTTGGGGGAGCCCTGTCTTCTTTCTCCCCCTCCATTTTGCTGCCAAGCAGAAAAGTACCTCTTGCGATGTGAAATGCTTCACCCTTTTTCCTAGTTGCAAAGATAACATCCTTAAACAGGATGTGTCATCGGCTGGAAAAAGTGACTGAGGCTGTGTAACACAGCTTTTTGCAGGCTGTGTACTGATGGTACTATAGTTGTTAGAGATCAAAGCTTAATGGCACGAATTGAGCTCAAATGTCGCAATTACTATTTTAGCAGGATGTTCTATTATTTCTAGATTCCGCTAGAGAAGAGCTCATTCTTTGAGAACCAAAAAAAAAAAAAAAAAAAATCTAGTAATATGGACTATGGATTTTTGGACATTGGCCGTGATAAAGCAAATCAGCTTTTGTGTTTGTTTTTGCCAGAGAATGGACTAGATTTTGGCTTTTTTTTTCATATGGGGAAAGTAGGGGACGTTCAGTGTAAGGTTGAAAGTTGAAATGCTTCACGTATTTCACAACCTTCCAGTGGAAGCTGTTTTTTTGTAAAATAGATGACTGCATTTCATCTTGAGTGTTATACTTGACATTTAAGCAATTCCTCTTGCCTAAGTGCATGCCACAGTCTCTTGCATGTGCTTTTCTTTGGGTCAGTCCAGCTGTGGTGCATGCAAGCTTGACCTCTTCATTGCAGCTGCACTTGTTTTTACCAACGAGCCTTCTGAGCATGCTAGAATTAATGAGAACCAGTTGTTGTGGTCATTCTGGTAGGCAGACATTGCTCCTGTGTGACCTGGGACAGGTTTTCAAAACGGCTTGTCATGGTGTGTCATGGGAAGCTTATAAAACACTAGCCATTTCTGAAAATGTGGCTTTGTGTAGATGTCTAAGGAGGCACTGAGGACTTTGGAAGACATTGTCAAATTTGTATTATGAAGTACTTGCATGCCAGTGCTTGACTCTTTGGGAAGCTGTCGCCCGTGGTTTATTTGATTGGTAGGGATGGGCCCACTTGTGGCCCGAAAATACATCTGTGGAGTTCGGCTTTGACAGAAGAGGGAAGACACATACTCTGAAAAGTTCAGGGCCAGTGCTCATTATGTTAATTGTGGGCCAGGTCTTTCAAAATGATCATCTGTTCATAGTGGAGCATTCAGAAAGGCTCAGCACATAATATACTGACTTCTGAAAAATCCATTTGCTCAGTCCTACTGCCAAGGCTAAATACCTTTAGAAATCCCTTGCCATTTTGCCTAAATAGTTGGGAAGCCAGATTTCTGCCCCTAACATGACATTAGTTCTAACTCTTGCCAGAGCAAGATCCAGGCTCCCTTCTCTATGTAGTAACCTAGTGCAGCAAGCAGAACCTATGTCACTATGGGTTATGTCACTAGTTCTTTTAATAGCAGTAGTTAAAGCAGGTTGTGAATAGGTATTTTATTGTCAGCCTGTGCTAAAAGAAGAATTCCTTTTCCACTGGCTGTCTCCAGTCTTCTGTGAGGTTGGGCCCCCTTAGATAACAAAGGGTGGTCGTTTCAGTGTTCTGTAGCTGTGTGCATGCTGCCGTAAGGATCCCGTGGATGAGTAAGATGCTATGTGTCTTGGTTTTGTCTGGATCGGAGGTGGCAGATTGCTAGAGGGATTCCATAGACTGTTTCATCAGCTTCCTGATGTTTTGGCACTATCCTTTAATATTTTACAGAATTTGACATGCTCCTCAAGGAGGGATGAGTTAAACTGGTTGTGGATTATCACGAAGGTGGATCTTTAAGTGTGCCTGTCATACAAATCATTGTTATTTAGAGGGCAGATGGATGGCCATGTTGAAAGCAATGTACTAGTTGCTTTCAATATTAATAAGCACTGGAGAACAAGGCCAGAACCTGTTTACTACCTAACTTAAGGCCAGGTAGTCAGTGTGTGTGAAGTGATGTAAATTAGTAGAGGATCTTGCCAAGAATTGCCACCCAAATATTGTTGCTTGTGGTCCTAATTAAATTCTTGCCTGCTGACCCAGAAGCTCTCCAATCACATTGTTAGCAACAAGGAGTCGCTGTAAACCCTGTGACGTGACCTGGGTGATTTTGAAGAGGAAAGCACTTCTCACTGAATGACTTTTTAGATGAAATAGGAAACTTGATGTCCGATACTCATTTGGCAAATGGGAGAGATGTCCTCTGTGTGGAGGTTATGAAAGATTTGCTTTTAGTGTCTGTGTGGCTTGACTGATAACGATCCTGTGTCCCAGGCAGCAGGCTGTAGGTTCAAAGCTCACACTTCCACTGCTGATCCTGCATTGCTTGTGATTGCTACAGAGTCTAGCAGTGCTTAAACCAGGAGCCAGGTGTGTGGGATCTGTACTGGATCCACTTAGTACAGATATATTATCATCTCTGCTTTTGCTTTGCTTGTGGCCTCAGGTGAGTTGCTTGAACTCTCTGTGCTGCTAACACTTTTCATGGCACCTTTTTGTAACTTAGTTCAGGCTCTTTTGGTTAAAAGATTACTTTAAAAGAGCAATACTGTTACTCCTATAAAATTGTCATTGTTTGGGTGGCAGTTTCCCCTCTTTCCTAGAGCTCTAGTAGATATCATAAGTTTTTTGACTTCTTGAAAGCTTTAGAGATAGGAATGTCAAATTTGCTCCTATGGGTTTTGCAGGTTTTGTGTGAGTTATTTTGATCACAGAATGGATGTTACTTCTGATTCTTTATGCACTGGTGTTTCTGCTGTGGATATTATCTCCAATTAGATCTCTAGCAGCAGGATAAAGAATTGCTTGCATTTGTCCACGGCTGTTCTTTATCTAGCCTAATCTCAACAGAATTGGGATTAATGCTGTTTTTTCTCCTCCTTTAGTGTCATTTGAAGTTGCATAGATGGAAAGTGCTTTTTGCTTTCTGGGAATTGTGGAAGTTATGGTTAAGGTGTCCTCCAAATGCTTGTGCCTTGAGAGCTTCTTATGGCCTTGCACAGTCATAGGTTGTACAAAGCAGATGTAGTTGTTTAAGATCTCTTGGTTGTGCTACTATGCGAAATCCTGGTGCTCTGCAGAGAAGTGGCCAAGATGCTAGACCTTGATTTGGGAAATGTGGATTCAATTCTGGACTCTTGTCTTAATCTGCACCTCTGTTACCCAAATGCCCATCCAGGCCACTAGTTCTCTGACGGTTTGTCTTGTTTGAGTCAAAATGTCAGTTCACAAGGCAGGCACTTCTGTCCTGCCTTGGTGTTCACAGACCTCATGGGGACCTGCTCTCCACTAATGGCGTATGGAGCACTGGGGGACTTTGGCCTTGGATCTGGGCTTTGCAGAGTTGACATGGCTCGTTATATTGCTTGTTCCACAAAATGCAGCCTGACACTGCCTAAAGGAAATGAAATGTTAACACATTTCTCAGCATTCCCAAAGAGGAATTCAGATTTCTGCTGAAATCTGGTGTTTGTGCATTAGTTGCCCCTCTTCTTCCAAAGAGGGTCTCGTTTGACTTGATACATATGTAGGCAAAAGCTATTGGAGTTAAGCAGATGTACAAATTTTCATCTGAGGCAGAAAGTGTAAAGTGCTATACCACGTCTGCTCGTGGGAGAGGAACAGCACTGGCTCTAGTAGTTAAAACCTGTGCTCTGTCCTTTTTTCGTCTCATAAGGGCATCATCTCTAGATATGGTACTCTTCATGGCTGCTTGGTCTGTGGAAAGCTGCCAGTGGTGGTAGCTTTTGTGATGTGGAAAATCTGACCAAGAGAATGGGACAGAGTCTGCTAACTGATTTAATGGAGGCCACTGAACCTTCATCAACTAGTAAAAGCTTTTAGCTCTGCTGATCAGGACTGGGTTTAAGTCATTGCTGGAGACGTAAAGGGTCTATAGCCTCTTGCCAGAATTCTGAAATGTTCCAGTCTCATAAGGTTTGATAAGTTCTCTTTGTTCCCTGACTAAATAGTGATTTCTTCTCTAGGGGAAAGGTTTTTTCGCCCCCAAAAGAAAGCAAACAGCTGCATTGTTTGCAGAAAGCTGCTTTTGAAGGCTGTTTTATGTTTACTTAGTACAGACACCAGGCATGGGGGTGGGGAATTGATTCTCTGCCACTTGAGCTTTTTTCCTCTTTAAATCTACAGCTGTAAAAATACATTGCTTTGTATTTAAGATGGTTAGGGTCTGGAGACTCTTGGCATACCAGCGAATGGACTTTTCAACAGCTGTTCTACTTCCAAGTAATGGGTAGCACTGATCTAGAAAGAAACGGTTGGTCAAAGTATGTGTTTCACTGTCAGTGTTTTCAGAGGTTGCCCTGTAGCCTAACTTTCTCTTAAGAGTAATTTTCTGAATTGCACACTGAGATGGAACTTCAGCCCTGTAGGTCTGGAGGCCATGCACGGGTTCTGCAGCAGGGCGAAATGTCACGTGCAGGGAGTCTTCTGCAAAGGCAGACCATGGGACAAGCATGTTTTAATTGTGCTGGTGGGTGTTGTGGCTGCTGGTCTGGGTGAGTAGAGAAGGTCCTGATCCGGTGTTAAAACTTTGCTAAGACCAAAGCAGGAACCCCAGGCCGGATCAGAAGGTATGTGCAGGTTGCTCTGTACCTCCTGCCCATCCTCTGATGTCCACTGATTCTGCAGGCTAAACAAGCTCTTTTGTAATTGTAAGGGTAAGCTTTTCTCTAGGAAGAGACTGGTGGAAACTCTTATCAGAAGATCTGAGGAAGTATTTGGATGTCTCTTACTTGATCCCTCCTGTGTGTTTTCTGTCAGGAATTGGGAAAACTTGAGACACCTGACACATAGCATGTTAAGTGTGCACAAATCTGAGTGGCATGTTGGTAGAGCATGCAGGGACCTCTGTATCCTGGATCCCCACCATTTAGTTGCTGGCTAAATACAAAATGGCTTCTTAATCCTTACTTATTCTTGGCTGGCTGGTTAACTCAGTGCTTGTTGCTGTACCTGCGTGTTGCATAGGGTATATGCCTGGATTCAGGACGTTATTCCAAACATGAATTACTTGTTTCAATTATCAGACAGCCCGTTCTGATGATACCTGTTTGTGATAAGGTGACAGTCTGAGTTTGCACCTGAGTTACTAGACAGCTGCCAAGTGTACCCTAAAGTTGTAGCAAATTTAAGTCTCCCCTGGTGTGCTCCATGTAGAGTAAGTTTTGCAGTTGTATTGTATGTATTGGTGAAGAGGTGGAGAAATGCTGAAGAAGACCTAGACAAAAATAGATTTCTGGGTGATGAAGAGAAGTAAGCCTGATGCCTCTAGGCTTAAAATTGCTGTATATTGGTATCTACCGCTACTGGAAAACTTGCAGTGTTCACACAATGAAAAGATTGGATGTGAAAATTGGATGTCTTACACAAAGACCTCTCTACAACAATAGTGCAACGAACAAGTTGCACTATTTGTTGCAGTTGAGGGAATTCTTCCTACTTTCATGGAGTCGGTGCTTTATAAAAGCAAGAGATTGCACTTCAAAAAGGACGTGTCCAGTATTGGCAGGTATAAATCCCCATTCTCCTCAGCAGAACTGTGATAATTCACATGACAGAAAATTTGTGCTATGGTGGTGAATTCACACAGCTTTTCTTATTCTAGACAGAAATAGTATTGCTGCTTTAGACAGTTCCAGGTAAGTGTCAGTAGTGATCACTGCTACCTACTCTTGGCTCAAAATTTTACTTAGGTGAGACACAAAAGCCTGCATTGGAAACCAGCTCGTATTTGTGTGTTTTGGCTCTGCAGTGCTAAATGGCAAGTTGGATTTCCCAGCTATGTTGAACTTATCAGACTAGTCTGAAGTGAAGATACAGATGGACTTCAGCTCTAACCGAGCTGCGAGTGTTGGGTCTATCACTCTTCTGCATCTCTGGCTTATAGTTCTTCCCTATTGTCAGCTGGAAGAACATCTGAAAGGGTGCTAACCCATTTTCCTCTGAGATTTCTAGTTTGCAGAACATTTTCTGATGCATTAGTAATTCAAGTGGACCTAGTTAACTTGTATCAGCAGTGAACCAAATACGTCAGCCTCTGTGGATCAAAACCAGAGACAGCTCTAGGCATCAACAAACCTGTATTACCCAGTCTGTGACAGATACTGGGGCAGAGTATGTCTTTAAAGCTGTCACCCCTGCATGGCTGGAAGAAGAACTGGGCATGCTTCAGATTCAGGTTTTGTGCTCTTGGTGATTAGTCCAGTGTTAGGTCCTGTCCCCTGGTTTAATGTAGGGACTTAGCTGGTAGTGCCTACATCTGTGCCGGGTGTTCCAGTCTTCAGACACAGTCCTTACAAATTAGTATTTTTGCTTCATTTGAAACTTGTATTCAGGCAAACTGGCCTTATTTGAAGGCCAGAATGTTTGCTTTGTTACCAGTAAAGTTTAGCTGAACTCCAGAGAGCTGGAGTCCAAGCAGACGGCCATGGCTGAGTCTTCGTGGCTGCCCAAGCTTCTGCTAATATACTGAGATGTGTTAAATGATCAAATATGTGCCTTATCTCACTACAGTTGGCTAGTGCAGTGTGAACCCCACAACCTCTATAAAGCAGTATTTCTGTGTTCTGGATCCTGTGGACTGACTGCAATTGAAGGGACCAATGTCTGGATGGATTAAACCAGCTACCCCATTATTAGCTCAAACATCCCACAAACTGCTTCAAATTTTATTCTGCCTCTATGCAGGGTATTAAGGCACAGGAGTTGGGTGTATTTCCATTGATGAGAATGCCAAAGGTCTCTTTTGCTCTCCCTGGGATCCTTCCTGCACTCTTCCTGTGGCACTTGATACTCATGGTTTTTGGTAGTTAGCTGTAACTGCTGGAAAGCATTAGAAAGTAGTTTGATGCAGAGAGTTGACAGTATTATAGAAGAGGGAATATGGAGTGGGTACTCTGAACACCCTTCTGAAGATAAAATTTGTTGCATAATTACTAGTGATTGTAGAAGGCTGTGCAGTCCCTTCCTGTCCTCTACTTCTGTATGTCAAACTTGTCCAGTGGCTGCATGATTGGACTTAGGCAAGAAAGGCTTATGTTTTCTGGCATGCTGCAGAGCACAGCAAAGCAATGGAGGTCTGTGACTCACAGACCAGTATCCTTGTGGAAAAATGCTTGAAAAGAGCATTTCTCCTAGTGTTCTGTCAAAGATTTTTGCACCAAGTTACTGGTCACGGAGCACCTGTGCACTGTGTGAGTAGCAATCCAGGTTGCTCAGGAGGGTGAGTAAAAGCATTGTTGCCAGATCCCCTGAATCCTGAGCAGAAACGGGTCAGTGGAGGCAGTACAAAGAAAGGGGGATGATATTCCCTACTTAGTTTCGTCTCTGGGTTACATGTTAATTGCAGCTTTAAATGTGTAACAGTGACACACAGAGGAGGTGCTGCAAAGTCCCCTGTATCCACGCCTGTAAGCAAAGGTGTGCTTTGGGTCCATGAGCACAGTGCACAGTCCTCAGCAGCCAGGGTTTGTCCTCTGAGATGGTCCACAAAGGGCAGTTTTTTCCTGCTGTGGATGTGCTAGTATCCTGTCAAATGCCTCACTCTGAGCATGTCTGGGAATTCACTACCTACCAGCCAGATGTGCATGCAGCTGGAATGTGTTAGTATCAGGGTGCTCTAACCAGAAGGAAGCACTGGGCAGGGGAGGAAGGCTCTCCTGTCAGATGAGTTGGGCATCCCTCTGTGCAAGAACATCTGTAGAGGTCATGTTAGTGAATTACAGCAGTACCTAGCAGAAGTTAATGAGCCCATGCTGAGTGTACACTCAGCTGCCTGCGTGCTGACACGAGGTTCAGTTTGTAGGGTTCTGTAGGCGTCTTGTTATTGTTCTTTGCTTCCCTGTACTGGCGTTAAGAAGCACTGCTGTCCTGTTGTGATACTACAGTGTAATTATCTGTAGAACTCGGCATAATGGCTTTAATTGTTTTTGTTAGTCATGTTAGGGAAATTTTTTTTGTAACAGACCTATATTATTAGAGACAAGTTTTTAATCTGCAAGTCATTGTAATAATGGAATTTACTTTTGGACAAGACTTAAAGGCCACAAGTGTTCATTAACTCAAAGCTCACATCCAGAATTGCCATTTATCATCTAGTTTTACTCCAGTGTAGGACTGGTCAGAGCATTTCCTGACGAAGTCTTATGTTCCTAGCACACTTACGCATTTTGGGAACCTTTTCAATGCAGTTTGCAATCAGGCATGCGATTCTGAATCATAGGGCTAGGGTACTGGTATGTGGGACACTAGAATCAAAAGCATGTGTGTTCCCAGCTTAGCAGATGTTGGAGGGAATGGTTCTCTCACTGCGTGTTTGGATCGGCTGCTAGCTGTCCTGTTAACACTGAGCCTGTCAACAGAGAACAAGTACAAGAAGTACATAAATCAGAATTAATCTGATGTGGATTAACTAAATTCCTGTGTGGATGCTTACTCTGAATGAAACTACCCTTAATCTGAAGTGGCCTTAAACTCAAAAGTAAATTAAGCTGTGCCAAATTAATTCTGCAAAAAAGGTTTAATGAAGTTTAACTAATGTACTGTAAGCTCACCTTTCCATTTGATTGAGTCTTCCTGGAAGTCTATGTGTACCCAAACCTATACTATGCTATTATTAATAGTCACCAAAGAGATGAATGTGTTTTTTAACCCTTTATAGTTTCTCATACTCTCGCAAAGTGCATGCAGAATGTACCCAATTTACATCAGTGTTGGAGGCCAGGTTGCAAGACCTGAACACTGACTCGACAGCAATTTTCCATTCACTTTATCCAAATATGAATGGCTGCAGGGTCATTCTTAGTCACTTACCTTCAAGGAAATAGACGTTTTTCCCTTGCCTGTTAAGTGCGTAGCATTTTCTCCTACAAGTGGTGGTGTTGACTGGACTTCAAAACAAAGGCTTTCTTAATTTGGTAGCAGGCTTTTCACTATTATAAAAGTAAATATGGAAAGAAGCTTTAAAAAAAAACGGTTGAATTGTATGGTTCAGTTTCATTCAGAGGGGTCTCTAAATGAGCTTTCAAAGCCTATGATTTTGTCCTTGTTTTGGGCTGTTCTTGCTCTTGGAATTTTTGGGCAGGAAGGAAGAAAATTGTTGTCCTGTGGGTATTGCATTCTTTTGTGCCTCAGAGCTCTGAGGTAAGAGACAGTGAGTCTAAATCTGAGCTTACTGAGACCCATGAGACTTGGCTAGAGTAAATGGGGTAAGAAGGCAGTGGTGGGGAGTGCCATGGGGGGCTGCAGAGTTACATGGGGTCACAAAGTACAGCCTTTGCCTTTCCCTGTCTTGTTGCCTTTTCTGTTCTGACTGACACAGCTTTTCCCTTTCAATACTTTTTTTTCCCCCTAGTTAATGCCCAGCCAAAACATCTCTGCTGTGTACTGCCACTGCTGCTGCACAAAGGGAGCTCCTAGGCTCTGCTGAAGGAAGATGGCTTTCTGGACACAGCTGGGATTGCTGCTATGGAAGAACTTCACCTACAGAAGAAGACAGACTGTAAGTATTAGCCAGAGGGTTTTCTGAGGTCTAAGTTGTAGCCCTGTAGCTTACTCTTCAAGCAAAACAGGGAAACATCCTTTATCTTAATGTTTTGCCCCAAGTGGTCCCTGGCAGAGCAACTGGTCTGCCTTTGGAAAGACCCGATTCAAATTGAAGAGCGAGGTGGGTGGACAGAAGCCAGAGGGCTTGAAGGTGCTCAAGACTTCTGTCCTGAATCCCAGTGTGAGAGTGTGTCAGAGTACTGAAACACTCATGTCAGACCAGACAGAGAGGAGGCACAACTGCTGTGTGCAGCAAGGAGGATGTAAAATGAAAACCTGTGCTATGACCTGCTTGGCTCTGCAGGTGGGGCATTGCCAGACTGCAGGGATGTGTGCTTGAGTCTAAAAGCTTTTGAATGCTGCAAGCTGCAACAACGGTAACAAAATTCTGCCGTTTCCTAATGATAGAAGTGGTGGAGGCAATAGCAGGCATCTTCAATCTCTTTGATCAGGGAGAGAAACCCAAGCCTGTTGCGTAGCTTTACAGCTTTAAGTGGCTGGCATGAGACATGTTCTTACATTGGCATGGGGACAAATCCGAGCAACTGATGTTTTTCTACCAAGGTGTGTTCTGGTTAGTTTAAGTGCTAGCCTCACCATCTGTTAGCAGTGTGGGAATGTACCTGATAGACAACATGCAAGAAGAGTTTCTCCTTGTGGTGACAAAGGCACAGGAGCACGAATCCAGTATGGTGTTCTTAAAATTATTCTGCCTTTACATTAATGAGACCTCACAGGATGCTGTAACTCCTGCAGACAGCTAAAAGCCAGAGAAAACTTGCTATTTCCCCTCCAGGGATTTAGGAGATAACTGTATTGGACAAGGGCATGTCCTGTACCACAGGCCTGTGCAGAGGATCTGTCCTGTTAGATCTGACCTTGAGGTATGAGTAGGGAATGTGAAGGGAACATGAGTTACTGAGGTGGTGAGTGGAAAGTGGTGTCTCTGATAAGCTCTCTGAACCCTGCAAATGTCAGGGTGCTTGCCAGCTGGTTGAGGCTGGGTTGTTTTAGAAACTCGGAGTCACAAGGGAGGGGAAGCTATCATATTTACCACTGGAGATGGAGGCAGTCTCTGAAGTCTTTGCTCAGGTGTCTGAGGCTTGTTTTCACAGGACTTGTGTCCAGTGAATTCAGAGCTGCAATTAGTTCATTCTTAAATAAAACCAGACAAAGGGGGCTCATGGCATCTTTGACTTTTCCTGTATACCTCTGTGGTTACAGAGCTGCCAGTGATGGCAGGAATTTCTACATGATTTGCATGTTTTTGTCCTTATTCCAGGAGCCTTGATCTCCCAGGGCAGGACTGCCCAGCTGAGAGGCTGTTGGCTGGGTCAGCTGCAAGGAGTGAGTCTGTCTGCAATCTGGATGTACGGGCCAGCATCCTGACCTTGTGAACAGCCTCATAATTTAGAATAACATTGCAATGGAGCTGGGGAAGGTAGTCTCAAAACTGGCTACAGCTCCTAAAAAGATAGGCTGTTCTCAGCTATTGCCCATGTAACCTAGGCTCTTAGAGCTGAAAATAGTCTCCTCCTCCCTTGCCACTGAGATCTCACTCTTGACCTCTCCCAAACTGCCTTTAGCAACTAGGAGAACTCTAGGACATTGATGGATGCACTAGAGCAATACTTAAACTGGTTAAACCAGGAGGAGATTTCAGAGGAGTTGAGTTTTACACTGAGGATGATGCTTTTTTGTCAGGGTCTTCTGAAAATAATGCATCAGGTTTGAAGGTTACTTGAAGAGGTCTGAGTCTAGCATGCATGTCCTGTCAAGGTAGCTGTGGACTAGCTTACTGGGCAGCAGAGGTGCATTTGGATCCTTTGTGATGCCACAAAAATGCAGTAGGCTAAGGTCAGTGGAGAAGACCTTCCTGCTTGTACCTTTGTCATGATCTTGGATCTGCTCAACTATTTCTGGGTACCTTCTGGCAGCTTCTGTATTGGTTTCCCATCAAGTAGCCCAAAGGGCATGGAACTGCTCATAGTCTCTGTTTCACACTGACACTATTAGTCAATTCAAAATGAAGTCCTGAGACATCGCTTGTTTTTGTGGGGTTCCTATATCTGTGGGGTTTTTCACATTAATGGTTCCCATTTGGGCTTTACCTGAAGATGTCAGGAGGAGAAGGCCACTTAACAGAAAATGGCAGAAAAGTAGCAGAACCTCTCTTGTCACCATGCTGTTATCATGGCTGCACAGTCATTCATCTGTTTGCTTTACTGTTAGGAGACTACTGTCCTTGAGCTGGGTGTGCTGGTGATGGCTCTCTCCCATTTGTACTTACTGAAGATGTAGCCCAGAAATAGTTTGATCCTTACCCTTCTTCCCACAAGAAGTGTGGGCTAGCCTTTGCTTCCCACCCAACCCTCTCCTTGGCTGCTGTGAGTTTGGGCTGCATTGCAAAAGCTGGGTTCAAAGCTCACCCTGACGTGTGCAATTCAAATGTTACTTTGTACTGGATAACTTCCAACAGCACCGGAGCAGGGTGAAGGAGTTACAGGGGGAGAGGAGGTAAGAAAAATCATGTTCAGGGGTCACTGTGTAAAAAATTTCTTTCTCCCTGCTGTCTTGCAAATGAGGAGACACCTCAAACTCGCATGGAGAGACTGGTCAGCTGCTGGTAGCTCCCTGCATTGAAACTGGACCATAAAGGTGGGGAGGGTGGTTGACAGTGAGATGGGGTCATAGTTTGGTTAGTTCTTGCTCAACAGATTTCCTGTTGACACAGTGTAGATCTCAATATGTAATGGTATCCTGCATCATCAGCCAACAGGTATAAATTGGGCATGCTTTGGGGACTAGCCTCAGTAGGATCAGGAGCAGTTTGTTCTTGGCCAAGTGCTGCCTCTGAATTCACCTGCTGTGTGCAAATGGGATGTTCCTCCTTCAACTCCAGGTGGAGCAGGGGTGGCAGAGGGGTTGGAGGTTTGAAGATTCATTTCAGTATTTACCAGGCCAGTCTAGCAGTTGCAGCACAAAAGTGGGCAAGGAGACTTGATTTTTCAGTATCTACATAGTATGAACCTGAGTGAGACATGTCCCCTTTAGTATCTCTGTGTCCTCCTCTGCAAAGGCCATAGTGGATGAAAAGTGCTGTCACAGGAAGGTCAGGAAACAGTACGGGAAGGAACCTATTGACCTTTAGGACCAAAAGGAAGAGAATTCAGTTTGTTGAACAGCACAAGGGGCTGGCCGGGGAGTCCAGACTCTCTATTGAAATGCTACTGACACATTGAGCTTGACCCCTGCAAGCCTCTGGTGCCGCGGTTGCCAGCTGTCTCTCACTACGTAGCATTTCAGTGGCTGCCGTGATGCAACAGTCTTCAGCTGTAAAGGTGCAACTCGGTCAGTCCAAGCTGCATCCCTCCTTTCTCTGTCCTTTCTCAATCTGCGAAGTTAGACATGTTGCATGTGCAGAGGCATACAGTGCTGTGCATGCAGCCCACATGTGGTTAACTTCATGACTGTGTAATTAACCGTAATCAGGCATGCAAAAGGAGCAAGTGGCCAGCCTCCCCCTTCAACAGCAGAGCCATTTGGGCCCTACTGTCCACCCTGGCATGGTGTGGCTGGGGCTGATATTTCTCTGAGCAAGCCAGGGCTTGATCTCAAAAGCAGCATTTTCTTGCTGGTTCTGTAGCAGTTGCAGGGCTGTGAAAGGCTGTCTGGCCACCTTGGTCATGCCGAGAAGCCTCCACAAGCCCAGCTGATGCTGTTCTTCCCCAAACAGTGTAGTGGCAGTTGCTTGGGGTGTGTGCTCCTTGCCTACAGGCAGGGTGCAGAGAGCCACGATGTGTGCCAGAGTGTGGCCATTGATGCTGGTGGAGGGAATGGCTTGTCCTGGTTTCACAGCCACCTTTCTGTCAAGAGGAGGAAAAGTCTGGCTGTGCCATCCTGGCAGCAGCTGTGAGGGGATCCTGGAAAGGGAAGGAGTAGACAAGTTGTCCTAGCTCTGAGCATCTCTGGCCTCTGGGAGCCAAACCACTGTTTAATACAGAAGGAAGCAGGCTGTCACTGTTAATGGCTGTGTGTGTGCTGCCACTACATTGTTTATTGTAAAAACAGAGACCAAAGATACTGAGGCATCTTCCTGGCATCTTTGTTAGCGTGGTCTCAGTGGCGTTTCTTATCCAGTAGTCATACAGTATGTGCATGAAAATAACAGGTGGGAAAAAATATCCCATCCTGCAGAGCCTGGCACTGATACGGGAGTGCCTGGGAGACTGATGCTCAATTTTTTTCTTCCATGTAGGGTTGCCATTTGGTTGGACATCAGCCATTAAGGGTATCTGTGAAGAACCATCCTAGATAGTTTCCTCTGCTGGATCAAGTGGCATTTGTTTTAATGCAGTGTTTTTACAGTGTGAGATTATTTTGAGGTACAGTAGTCACCTAGAAGTCTCACCTCAAAGTTTGCAAGGAGTGCCTTGTGCTGAGTGTCAGGAGCCTAATTTTAGCTGTTAATGGTGTAACATGGGAAAACACGTTTGTGCGTGGGAATTCTCTCTCCCACTGGGAGAGGTCTTATCCTATCTGGCTTGTAATAAGAATGATGCAGACATCTTAATAGAAAAGACGGGGTTTTCCAGGAAAGAAGGGGAGAAGATTTCTCTTTACTTGACTGAGAAAACACTCTGGTTTCCTTCTCCCAAAGGAGGAGAAACATAAGAAGGAGCAGCATAAAAAAACTCGCAGTTTTTCTTTGTCTCATGGCTTACCTAAAATGCGTGTTTAGGCAGCCTTTCTGGAGAGGGAAAGGAAGGGTGTGGCTGGGTGAAGCTCAAGCCTGGGAAACCTCAGCTTGTGTCTTGAAGCTCTAGGCTGGAGTGTTGCTTTGCCCACATGCTTCTATGGGACGCGGCATATATCGGTGAATTTTTCTGTTCTTAATTCCCTATCTAAAAAATGCGCTGCATTTAATAGCAGGCCTTTCTTACATTCTTGCCTAGTCTCTCTAAATAACTGAATTCTATATATCTTTACCTGACACTCACTGCCTATCTGTAGGTACCCTGGACCAGTGGGTGCCTACCTCTGGGAACAAACGTACATTAGAACAAAACAATAATTAGGTATGAGCTTAATCTTAGTAGCTCTGCTTTCCTGATACCAATACACTTCTGCAGCACTGAAATGGAAAGATTTGGCATGGCTATGCACTGTCACAATTTCCATGCCTGATGTGTTAGGGTAGAAGCTCAATGGTTTACCGTGAGAATGGGGTGGAAGTACTTCCCACTGCCTCCAAAATATGAGGCCAAAAATTCAGCTCATTGCTGGGAAGATTCATTGGGAAGTTTCTTTCAGTCAGGGGACAAAAAGAACTATAAAAGGAAGCCAAAACCAGCCCTTAAGCACATCCAGTTTAGTCCCATAACTGGCACATATCAATGAGAAAAGCCTGTAATTCTTTGCAGATTATCCTCTGAAGCTGGAGGAACAAACTTCTTGGTCCTGGAATGCATAGGCAAAGCTAAATGAGGCAGTGCTTGCAAAACTATCCTGGCTTACAAGTGGATTGTCCTGAAACTTCTGTTCTGTCCTGTATTTTGAATATGATGTCTTAATGCTTTGTCTTTATTGTTTCCAGTTCCAGCTGCTGATCGAAGTTGCCTGGCCTCTGTTTATCTTCTTCATCCTGATCTCTGTAAGACTTTCATATCCGCCCTATGAGCAGCATGAATGTAAGTACCAAATACAGCAGCTGCACCCAGAATGGTGGTTGTTTCGTGGTTAGGAGGTAACAACGCAGCTGGCAAGATGCAAAGAGCAGGGGCAGTGGTTGCATACTTCAGTCAGAAATCTTCAGGGAAGTTTTAATGGCTCCTTTCCTTCTGCCTTGGGGATTGCAGTGTGTTCTGACATGTTAATGTTGCTCCAGGACTGTACATTGCTGCTGTTTTTCTTGCTGTTTCTCATTTTTTGTATTTATAATGTATTAGTGGAGAATTTGCTGTAGAACTGTGATAAGTCTGCAAAACCCGCAGAGAACCCAGATCTTGTTTCTCATCGTTGATCTGTATGTGACTTAGCATAAAAAGAAAGCAGTGTTCAGATCTGTAAGAAAGCAATCTCATTTTCAGGCAGTAATGTGTGTTAATGTATCACATTAGGGAGCACAAGAACAATTCCATTCCTTCTAACCGTTGGACTGTCAGCGCTGTATTCAGTAGATTCAGCAGTCATAAGTTTGTGGGGAAAAACTATTGTACTTTCTCTTTACATCCTAAATGGGCACATTTCTGCTTTTCTTTCAAAGAAAGCTTGTTCTTGCTTTGCAAATGACAGTCTTTAGGCCTCTGTTGGTTGCCATTTGATTTGGGAAGCATGACTTGTTTATTAGCAACATGCTTTGTCTTACTGTGATTGCTGATAGCCTCATACTGCAATTAGCTGACTCTGGAAGAGCTCTTTGTTTATCTTTCCTTTGTCTGATTACTGCAAGGTAAGGTTTAAGGCTCAGCACAACATGATTCTGGAGGGCACTCTGAAGTGTTTCATTCTTAAAACGGGTAAAGAACTAGCTCTTGCAGTGCTTACCCTGTGGTTCTTTGCAGTGGCTGGGGCATTTTAAGCTGCTTGCTAGGCTTTCAAGCTAGCAAGGATCCTTTCAAAGCTGAAGTGTTAATGTTTGCAGTTTCCCATTACACTTTGGGCACCGCTGATCCCATGTACTGCCTAAATCATTTTCTACAGTGCTTGGCAGGGTACTTGGAGCTTAAATTAAGCTAAATTCCCTAAATTAAATCTCATACTTTGCTGTGTGACATTTGAATTGCCCTTTCTGACTGAATGTTACAGTGGCAGTAGGAGAGATACCTGTAATATGGATATGAAGCTCAAGAGAAGCAACAAGTGGTCTACTCAGCTAGTATAAATAACTAGCAGCCTCAATAGTAATTTTTCTCAACTGTGGCAGTGCTGTATATAAACTCAAGCCTAGCAAGAGTTGCCTTTTCATAGAGCTGTTAGATGGGGCTTGCTAGTCATTAGCCTCCTTGTGAACCCTTTGGCCTGGCACCCTGGTGTCACAAGCAGAATTTTGAGTCTTTCACTTGTAGCCCTTTTTCCTTCCCATTTGTGTTGACTGATGTTGTTTTGTCTGCCTGCTCCCTATGTTGTCCTCAGGAATTGTAGGGTGTAGGGCATCTGGTAACTTTTTAATTCACTTTTTATAGTTAACTGCTCTCCATTTTTCATAAAGGCTTTTGAGAACAGGTAATGAAATTATTTCATTTAAGTCTGGATTGGTTTCATTGAACATTCACTCGTATGCTGACAGATACGGATGTATCTGTAACACTTTTTTGCTGAACTGTGAGCAGAGATAGAAAGAAAGAAACCTTGAGTTCATGGTGAACTCTGTGGCAACCGTGTGGATGCCTTAAGGGAAACAGGATTGTTATCTGTAGTGGCAGTTATGAACAGCAGTATGCTGTTACGAAATCACTTGCAGGTAATGCCTGATGATAGCGGTAACAGAGCTGCATGCAAGTGCTTTGTAGCCTCCAGATAGCCTCAGTATTTTAATGGTATAGTATTTTTCAACACACAGATAAGATTTTCAGTTCTCTTTTCCTGTTTGAGGAGAAGAACCACCAAGGATTAGGTTGTTTCTGTGGTCAGACTTTCCAGTCAGGATTTTTCATTTCTAGCAGCTTGGCCTAGTCTGAAGAACCTTTTTTCTAAAAACACGGGAAAATTTTGCTAGCTCTTAAGTGATAGTTACATGGCTTTCACCAGCCAGAGGAGGCATCTTGGATTGCTATTGAGCAAGATTGCTGACTTGTGCCTTGTCGAGTTTGACTTTCTTTTCTGTTCCTGTGACCCTTTAAGGTATTCAAAATGCACTTCATTTGGGGAAAAAAAATCTGACAAAAAGTGACTTTAATGTCTGCTGAAAAGCTAGATGTTTGCAGCAATGTCATTGAAAATGGTGTGCTGTTACATTGTTTTCTGTGTAACTCATCTGTCTTAAAATGGGCAGATTCCTGCTTTACTCTTCAAGAAACTGCGTACATCCATCACTGTAATCTAAAAAGTTACCATGAATTCTTGTGTGCCCTTCCTCTTTTCATATTGCTTTTAATAGTTTGAGTTCTTAGCCATGCGAAATAAAAGGTGTGGAGGAGAGAGCAGGTGATTCTCTGGGAAGTTTTAAGAAAAGAATCTGAAAGTCTTAGCATTTTTCCTCTTCCCCCACCCCCCAAGCCCCTCAGCCAAGAAGAACAAAAAACCAAAATGAAACAAAAGCCAGAGAGCTCAGGTAAATAGCTTTTCTATTTTAAACAGAGAACTGGGAACAAGCAGTCCCCTGGGTACTGGAAACAATGATTCTTCAGTTCCTTCACCTTTCTCCTGGACAGAGTCCTTGGCTTTCTCCAGGGAGGGCTGATAAGCTCCCCATCTTCCTTCAGCCATCTACATTAACCAGCCTTGCTGTAATTCAGCAGCTTTGACCTCTCGTCCTCCTGGGGCTTTGGTACCTCCATTGTGGCTGTGGAGGTAGGGAGCCAGCCCCCCGCATGATTGCAGGCACACGGCAAGGACAAGTGGGCACCAGAGGGGAGAGTGTGGATCTCGTGGTCAAAGCCTTGAGTAGCTGCTTTGAGTAGCTGTGAGAGATACAGAGGAAGGGGCATAACCTTCCTCTGCGCTCCCCTCCCTGGTGTGGGAGTGAGGAAGTGAGTTCGTTTGCAGAAAGTAGCCTGATGGCTCGTCTAAGGTGCAGGATTACACTAAGGAAGCCTTTCTTCCCCTGTCGTTGGAGGGTAAGGGATTCACAAGTACCTGACTGGTGTACTGGTGGCAATCTGCCATAAGTAGTTTGTTACCGCTTTAACTCTTCACCAGAACGCAGAATGTAAACAGGACATATATTCTGGGCTACAACTCAAGTAGGTCTTTGGTAGCAAGAGTTAGACTTCAGCAAAAAGACTTGAAATATGGTAGGCAGGTTCCTAAGTGTTTTAGGAACTCTGAAGTTTTAAGACCATCTGGAAATCAAGCCAATATGAGGCAGCAGTGACATACTTATCTTGGGAAAACCGATGTAGGCACCCACCCCACAATTGCTGACCCTTTGCTTGGTGTTTACAGTGTGGGTAATTGAGGTGAGCGGATTTTGAAAACCAAAAGGACTGAATAGAAATATCACGGGTCTTCTTGTGTGGCCTCAAGCTGAATCCTTCTGTTAGTTAAGCATGCAAATCCAGAGAAACACAGCTGGTTAGAAAGCATGTGTGTGCATGTGCATGTGCTCACCGCTGCCAGGCTTTGGAGTTGCCTGCTGTTGGGCACTCCTCAGCAAGAAGTATTGTATCCCTGTCAGTATGGCTGAAAACAATGCTACAAAGATGAGAGTAGCAAAGAGCTGCTTCTACAGGCCTAACAAGTGTAGTTTTTAAGTGGAGGAGGCCAGAGCTACGTGGGGCCTTTCTTGGTGTTGGCCATTCTGCTCTCTCATGAGCCATTTGGGGCAGTAACCAGCACAGGATTAGCATTGCCCTTCAAAGGCAATGCTGTGTAGTAGTGGCTTGTATCCTGTGTTTCTGTCTCCTAACTCTTGTGTTTCTGTTCTAGGTCACTTCCCAAACAAAGCTATGCCTAAAAAAAAACATGGATACAGGGGATCATCTGCAATGCCAACAACCCTTGTTTCCGCTACCCAACTCCTGGGGAATCCCCTGGTATTGTTGGAAACTTCAATGCCTCCATGTGAGTCTGTCTGCTTTTTCCTCATCTCTGTTCTTGGGGGAACATGTGGAAAAGGGATATTGGGAAGTCGCCAGCTAGTTGTGTAACCCTACACTATCGAGGGTTTTGCTGTTTCTTCTGCCACTGAAGTACCAAACTCTCCAGCTACCAAGTTCAGAGGGGCTAGCAGAGGGCTGGTAGGTGTGCAGTATCCCTGAGTCCGAGCAGTTGAAGCTCTTGGTGAATGAAAAGCTCTGCCTGGATGAGGACTGAGTCCATTCTCTTAACGGTTACTCAGAACTTGGCCCTTAAGAAAGCAAGGCATAAGCTCTTTTTTCAGAGCCTCTATCTTTCCCTGGTTGATGAACCTCTGAGATGGACAGTGTAGAGTGGGAGGCAGTTGAAGAGCGGGTTTGGGGGGTACTCTCTGACATATGTCATTTATTACTGGAGAATGTGTGGCAGAAAGCTCAATTTATGGCCAGCTTCCTTATACCCTGCCCTGCTTGCTGCATTCATACTGTCAGGCCAGTTAAGCTTAATGCAGAGTAAAATGGGTCTGCTAGCTGGAGAAGCATGACAGTGTAGAGTGGGAGGCAGTTGAAGAGCGGGTTTGGGGGGTACTCTCTGACATATGTCATTTATTACTGGAGAATGTGTGGCAGAAAGCTCAATTTATGGCCAGCTTCCTTATACCCTGCCCTGCTTGCTGCATTCATACTGTCAGGCCAGTTAAGCTTAATGCAGAGTAAAATGGGTCTGCTAGCTGGAGAAGCATTTGAAAGGAGCAAGGACATACTTAAATTATTGTGCTTCTAAGAGGAAGCGGTTTACAGGCAGCAGGAGGCCCTCTCCATTCCAGTCTTAAATAAACGCTTTCAAATGTGTGGAGGTTCCCAATGTAACTTTGTTTGACCTTGCATTAGCAGCCATCTTTTATTAGGCTCCTTGGATTGTCTCAGGGTGGTCACTAAAGAAAGGGCTTGTTGTGCTGGAGAGGGCAATGGCATAACTGAAAGGGACTGAAGTTTGGAATTAGGATGTAAAGCCGTGTCTGTGGATGCTGGCTCACAGAGCTGATGACTGCTGGTTGTTTTTGTGTTTTCCTGTCACCAGTGTTTCCCGCCTGTTCTCAGATGCCAAGAGGTTGCTCTTGTACAGCCAACAGGACACAAGCATAAAGGACGTGCAGAAGGTCCTGGGAAAACTGCGCAAGTTGGGAAACTCCTCTGGCTCAGGTAACAGCATGGTAGAAAGAGCCACCTACATCTGGCATTTCTGGTCTGGTTAATTCTGTATGTGTGTAGATTTCTGAAATGTACCATAATGGGAGCGTGCGTGGTTATAGTTTACAGCTCATCGAACCCTTTCCAATCCTGCAGAAGTACCTTAAGCCTCTCCTGTGTCAGAGCTTTGTGTGTTCTTTAGCTTCTTCAGTGGAAGAGAAAAGGGATGGTCTGTAATGCCAAGAATAGCAGCTGTTTTGGATGTGAAATTACAATCCTCAGCCCACTGAAGTCAGTTAAAATGCTGACTTTCTCAAAGGATCCCAAGTAGTGTGTCTTTTTGGAAAACACTAGTTATTTTTGCTATTTTGTCAGTGAAGCAGTGAACGCAGTGTAGTTACAATTTAGTGCTCTACCCCCTGAGCTCCAGAGGGAAGTGTGCTGGAAGAACGCAGATGAGGAAAATTTGATGTTGGCCTCCAGTTTACAAACTCGAAGCTGATTATTATCTGACAATGAAGTCTCCATTTCCCTTCTTGAGTGTGGGGTTTTTTTTTTGTTTCCGTATGACTGTTTGGTGTAGGATACTTCATTCTCTGCTATTGTCTGGCAGGATTTTGAATGGCAGGGTTCGAGGTTTCAAAAAGAAAATGTTTTGTCCTGGGGGCTCACACAGCCCCATTTGTAGTGAAAAATGATAATCCTTCCATTTTTAGCTTGCGTGAGAAGATCTGGTGTGCCTTCCTGTCCCGTGCAGATGAATAAGAGACTAGTGTGAGATCACATGGGAAGCTTGCAGCAGAGCTAGGACGTGAAACAGCTCTGGCCAGTCTCAGGAAGTGTGGCAGGTCTTTTGTTATTGCCAGGTCTCTCTGATATGGCAACTTGTTCGAGTTTTTTGGGGTACTCTTCTCTGAAAGATTATTTCTCTTGGCTGCTGTGTTAGTGCTGCGTGTGTGTTGGAAGTAATGGTTTAGAAAGAAATACAGCAGGGAAATAGAGCAGGGAACACAGCCGTTGAGTGTCTTCACCTACAGCCTCTATCCAGGCACGTGGAGCTCTTTGAATGTAGGCGGTATTTTAGTATTTTGTGGAAGTCGTCCCTGGTTTTACAGTTGTGATTCTTCCTAACTCTCTTCATTTGAGCATTGGCTCAGGCAGGCTCCAGGAAGAAAAATATCTGACCTGGTGTGATGTGAATAGTTTCATGTCTGATGCGTCCTGAGCACACTGTTAAAGCAGAGATGGTGTTTTCACATCTTTTCCTGTGTTGCTCAGTACATTGCAGGTCACTTTGAAATAATCTGTATTGTTAGTGACATCTGGCAGATGTGTGGTGGCTGTATATACAGACACGAACTGTGCAAGGGTTTTGTCTTGGATATATAACCCTCCTCTCTCCCCTTCAGGGCTGTGCAGAATCCTGATGTGATCAGATCTGCAGGTGATACTGTGGTCTACTGACTCTTTGAGCATTAGTTGATACTCTTGCTTATGTATAAGGGACACCCTTCTTTGCTGGGCTCAATATCTGTACCACCAGGCTCCCCTCTTTTTACTCTGAGAACTGGTAAGTGGCATCCTCATGCTTTTACCTAAACCTTCAGCAGTTTTAAGGGGGAGAAGACGCAGAGTGAACCCTTTGTGCAAAGATGGACACATAATGAACACAACCAAAATGAGCTAAGATGATTATTTCCCAAGGAGAGATTTGATACTGTTTTTCATGGACCTCTTCAAACCCTTGGTTTGACTTGGTGGTCTTGTGAGAACAAGCTCCCTCTGTCAGAATGACGGATGTTGTTGTTACTGGATTTTACACTTCGTGCCTGCAGTAGTATCTGCAAGTTAACTCTTCCAAGGAGAGTAGATACTGGTGTTTTGTACTGAAACATGCAGTGAACATCAGACATGAACATTTGCAAGAAAACTATCAAAGCCATAAGCTGAAGCTCTCATTGCTGGGAAGGTTGAGGGGGAGGAGTGATTCCAAGAAGCATTTTCCATAGGGAGTATTGTACAAGTTGAAAGTCAGAAGGCTTATGTTTCTCTATACTGTAAAGACTAGCGGACTGACTGCAAAAATAAGCCTCAAACCAGTCATCAAAGATCGCATTTCTATAATAAAATATTTCAAATGTGTAATAAAAAAAAATCAAGCCTCTGTGTCATTAGAATGACAGACTGCCCATTGTTCGTAAGGCTTATAGGGAACAAAGCCTGTTTGTCCTTCTCATGATACGCTCATTTACAAAGCCGCCAACTTGGGGGTCCCTGCTGCCCATTCCTTGGCTGCCTGATTCGTTCTCTGACAGCATGCATAAAACAGCATCCTCTAATCTTACAAGTACTTGTGTATTTATGCTTAGCAGTGCTTAGATTCCTGTGCAAGGAAGGGAACCACAGGTCAAAACAGCTGCTGTTGACAATGAGGTGTGAGAGATGCTTAAATCCTTTCCTGAGGATTTCCTCCAGTGACTCTGAGAACCTGAGACAGTAGTGGTAGATGTCAGATACAAGCACACCTCCAAAGCTGAAAGCACTGCCTTTGTACGTGTATTTCCCCAATTAGCAGGAGGGCTAATTACCTGATGAGCTAAGAATTGAAAACATTTGTAATACCTCCTCTGTTCCAGCTCTGGCCTGGACCTGAAGCCATGAATCAGTGGTGTAGACAGATGCAGCTCTGCAGCTCATGTTTCCCCAGTGGGAGGGACTGTATGCTCCCTACTGTGTGATGTGGGCTCTTCTGGAGTCTGCAGCTCCCTCATCCCTTCTCATGCTGGTGTGATGTCCTGCTTCCACACATGTTTCCCACTGCTGCCTGATGGCTTTGAAACAGGCTTCAGGAGGCGATCTTTCATTACTAGCATACAAATTGAAGTTGTAGTATAGATTTGTTCTAATGCTAGTCACGCAGAGCATGCATGTCTGTATTTGGCTTCAGATGTTTGAATCTGTTTAGAGAGCACTTGCCGAAGTCCTTTCACTGCAAGCTTCTTTAAAACAACCCTCACAAACTAACGTTCAAGTTGTGACTGTGAGTGTTGTCTGATCTGAAATTAAGCATGTGCTGAACCCTGGGGAAGGGAGACTTGCTTAAGATGGCAGGGTGCTTACACAGGTGCCTTGGTTAAAGACAAGGTAGGACACTAAGATTTTGTTCGGGCAGTGCTGTGCGCTCATGCCAACAGGCTTTGTATCTCAGTCATTTCTTGATGAGATGGGAGGTAACCCCTGTTTGTCCAGGAGTTTGAGGAGTGGCTCTTGTTCTCTGCTGCTCTGAGCTCCAAGAGCTCTCTGGCAGAGAGAGGGGAAGGTGTTAACAGTAGGGAACAGCCCACCCTTTCTTCATGTTGCACCTTTTCTGGCCAGGATGAAGTACTAACTGGTGGTGTGAGGGAGTTCAGCACAGGCAGCTGTCACGCTGTATGGGCACTGCTGTTCTATGGCCAGTTTTCAGCAAGCCCTGCAGGCACACAGGTACCTTAACATAATCAATTTTGCAGGTAGGTGCCAGGTGCCTTCTCCTTCCCAGCACTCGTTGCATCTCTGTCCAGCAATGTCACCAAGGTCTTCAACACTCATGATAAAGCAGAGTGCGAATCAGAACAGAGAATCAAAGACCTTGGTGATGGCACTTCCAAGAGCATGTCAAGGCTGCTGGGATTGCCACCTGTAATAGGTTTGCCTCACTGCTTGCAGGCTCTGGATTTGCAACTGCCCTCAATGCCATTTTAGCAGAGGATAAAGTGTTTGCAAGAAATAAGCTTTCCTCCTGCTTTGAAACCGGGAGGTACAGCTTGCTGTTGGCTCTGAGGCACACTTTCTTTGTTTCTTTCTTCTCTCTTCAAGGCTCCCAAATGCTTGGTTCTGCAGTGCCATGGGGTAATAAATCAACAGCAAAATTAAAGCCACCTTCTTTGGTTATTGCTAACGGTTGCACATATAAGCCAGTCTAGCTGGTATTTACTTCACTGCTCTTAGTTTTCAGTGATCCCAAAGGGCATGTTTCTATTTTTCTTGAAACCAACCCAACTGAATAAAAATGGAGCAATGAAATAGGCAGAGGGAAACATCGCCTAAGAAATTGCATCAGATCTCAGGCTATTATTCCACGTGCCCTGCCTTTCCCGGTTGTTTGCTGGATTAGTATTGCTCATGGTGTAGGAGAAGTATCAGCTGGATGGCGTCCTCTGCCAATGTTGCACCCTGCTGCACAGACAGATGTTGGGACTGAGGAGTTTGCAGCCTGTCTGGTCAGTGCTAATAGTGCTACTTTTATTTTAACAGGTAAAGGATGGTGGAGGGCTTGGGGTGAAGAGCAGCCTTGGGAGAGGCTTTCTGGTGGTGTGTTGTCCTGCTGTATGATTATCAGGGTGCTCAGAGAAACAGGATGTTGTACGTTATCTGCTAGATGACGTTAGGGTGATAGCTAACTCCCTCCTCAGTGTCTTTTCCCTAATAAAAATGACCCCACGCCCTCAACTGAACACTTGAATTGATTCTTACACTTGCCTACCTCTCCCTAATTAAGCTGGTTTCCTCCCTGACTTCCGTTGGGAAGGATCCTAGCAAAAACCAGCCAGGCTGGAATGAGGACTCGCAAACCATATATGTCCAGGTAGCCTTCACCCCCGGAAACCCCAGCAGACACCAACTGCAGCAGGGT
>NW_009200283.1:31510-43156 GCF_000690835.1 Fulmarus glacialis
TGCACGTAAATATACAACTGGCTTCTCTGATAACTGTGCTACACAGTGATGCACAGATCCTTGCCTTTCTTTTAGGGCAGGGAAAATGTTGCCAAAAATGCTGCCCTGTGGTATCAGTAGAGAGATCTTGACTTGTAGGGGCGGGTAGGAAGGCTGCTTTATCTTTGTGTTTTCAGTACGGGTTACTTTGGGTTAGCCCTCAGTAGAACTCCCCAGGGCGTTCCTGCCTGCTGCTGCCTCCCAGCCCAAAGCATCCAGCCAGGAAGGGGAGCCCAGGACTGCATGGGAACCAGTGTGATTTCTGCTTTGGTCAGATAGGGATGGAGTAAGTGGAACAAGCTGCCCATACTGGGTACTTGGATTGCACAAAGGGTTTTGTAGTGTGCCATGTTGATTGGGCAGTTAGGAGATTCAGGTACACATGGCAGTCTTCCCACATTTGCCTAATTAATTTTTTTCTTCAAATCACTGAGTCTCTGAGCAGGTATAGACCTGAGTGTCCCTAGATTTTTTTTTTTTTTTAAATAACGGAAGTTGTGCAGGCAACTGCAGATCTTCTGGAAAAACCTTTCCAAAACATTCTTGGAAAGGCACTTTAAGTCCCTTACTACAGGTGGTGGACAAAGGCTCTGCATGAATCCAGCGGGTTCGTTACTTTGTTTTTTTTTCTGTCCTAAACTGAAACTGGGAGGCTGACGGTCAAGAGATAGGCAAAGGTAGAGAAGACTTCCTATGGCAGTGTGGGTGCCAAGTTGTGTGTTGGGCAGTCAGCTATGCAGCTTTTATTAGTGAGGTGGCATGATATTTGCTGAATTACATATTTGCTAGTTACCACTTTCAATAGTCTACTTCTGCTTTCCTTAATATTTTGAAGCCAGAGATGAGATTAAAGTAATAAAATGATGTTGATATAGGTTTAGACACAAAGGTCTGCTGCAGCATTAAATCTGTTACCAGGAAGATCATACCTGTTTCCCATGAGGCTGTCCATGAACTTTGAGAGGTTTCTTTGTCTGTAACAGCACTGTTACTACATGGCTTTGCTTCGAGGTTTAGATGGGTAAACAGATACAGCATAATGTGCATCGCTGTCTTCTGGTTCTGTAGAACTGAGCTTTGGTGCCTGGTTTTGGTCTGAACTTCCCTTCTGCTCAGGTGCTTTTGAAGTGAGATGTTTAGAATTATGCCAGTTTAGATTCTAGGTGTGTATGGATGTGGGAGGGAAAGACTGAAATACTTTTGAAAGTGGAATTGAAAAAACTCATGCATTGTTATGTTAAATCTGGCCTTGCTGTAGTGTCTGCACTATACTAGGTGACAGGAGCTTGAGAAAAGCATTTCTGAGAATCCTATCACAGAAGACTGTATGAACACAGTTAAAAACACGTGAGGAGAATCACAAGCGTGTCAGCATCGGTCTGCACTGGTGAAGTTCTGCATTGGGAATTTGGTTACTTTAAGACCAGCTAACCTGACGGTGCCAGCTCTTGGTTTGACTGCATGCAGGGAAGCGAGCAGTGCCCATATCTACAATTAGCAACACAGCTATTCCAACAGATACTAAATCACTGTACCTTAAAGACACCGTCTTTATCTTGCTGTGAACTTGTCTAGATAAAGACACGATGAAGAAAACCAGAATTGCTTACTGTGCTTGTCACAGTATAAGTAAAATTGGCATGTGCTGCAGAAGCAGGACAGTATTAAAAAGTTCTGGGTGCTTTCTTTAGTCTCCTAACATCTTCAGGCTGGTCTGTCAACACTGACTTTTATTTCAAACCAGCAAATAAAATGGAAACTGTTAAGTAAACAATTACACCTTTCACACTCTTCTATTATCTCCTGCTTTTTGTATGCAACCTTATCAGTGCAGCTCGCCAATACCAACATTATGTTGCCCAAAACTTACGCTCAGTGTTACCTTCAATTTGCATTTATTTTCTATGTTTTCCACTCGGATACAATTTCTGGATTTCTTCTCAGTGACTTCTAATCTCAGAATCTCAATAAATTGCCTGATTTCTGGAAGATTGCATTTGGTTTATTTAAGTGACAGTCTGAAGTTGGTTGAGAGAGTGGGACAGAGACTTTTCACATTGAGCTTGGTGTTAGTAGTCCCCTAGGAAATTTGTACCACTGTCATCTGGTGAAAAGTTCAGCTTTCCTGGGAGATTTTCATGGGGCTGAGCTCTCATGAGAGTGGCTATTATGAAATTGCCACAGTTGGAAAAAGTCCTGTCCACTTCTGTACCACTTCTGTACTCATTGGTACTGAGGCCAGAGTGCCTAATTTGGATCTGACTTCCCGTATCTCTCAAGTTAATATTCAGCTTTGGAGCCTTCTCTAGTAATGATACATTTCATCTTCAGTGTTCATTACAAACACTTATTACCTAATTTTTACAGCATTCCTGTGAGCTAAATAAATAAACAGCTGCCGAGGAACTGGAGCCCTCATTTTGGAAACACTGTAGGATGTTGCAGTTTTCAATGTAGTCAGGATGCAATAAAAGGTGATGGCTTTCAAATATTGTTGATGTTGAATCGAAGTTCATTTTTACCCAGGCAAGAGGATAGAGCACTGCTTGACCAAATTTTTTGAAAATCCATGGGAGTTCAATTTCTGTAGGCAGCCTTTTTCATGGGAAACAGATGCTGTTCCATTGAAATATTTTTTGGTCATAAAATAAGTGAGTGTTAATGCCAGAATCCTGGCTAAAATCAAACAACATATTCTAGCTCCTGTTGCTAAATTCCTTTGCAGCGTCAACAAACTGCAACATTCTTCACTTCCAACCCTTGGGTTTTTTTAGTGTTGCTGTGTTTTATCAACTAGGGGTTGTGTCTTGTTTGAGATGCATTTTTAGTTCAGGTTACAGGTTTTATGCTTGTATCATACTTTGCATATGTTTTTTCTAAAAAAAAAAAAAAACAACAACCCTGTGTTTTGTTTCTGGAAAAATCTTTTGAAATCAAATGCAAAAGCTGCAGAATAAAAAAAATTATACATGTGTTTATGTATTAACTGAGTGTTAATAACTAATCGAGTTTGTTAAAACTACATATTGCTTATGCCTGTGTGGCATGAGATCCTCATGAAAAATTTGTATAGTTCGTGTTAGCTGAAGATCCTGCCCTAGCTTTCTTTATGCTGACCTGGCAGCACTAAGCTATATGTGGAGGAGATTCAGGATGATCTGTGACACATCTTCTGTAAACAAAGCCAAAGTTTCCTTCCCCTTCTAATTTAGTTTTAGTTTTAAGGATGGTGCAATAAGAGACCCTTTCAAGGGATTTTAAATAAAGATCCTTTCCTGTGGGGGTTTGTTCCCCTCCCCCCCGAACCTTTCTGTTCTTCTAAAAGTCTTTTTAGAGGCAGATACTACCTGAGTTAGTCCTTTAGATGCATTTTTGGTTGACACTTGCAGAAGGTTTGCATGACAACAGACAGCCAGAACTTAATAAGCATAAACTATTACATCTCAGGAGGTCCTTTCCTTGTACTTTTCCATCTCTTTTAGCAAGTGCAGCTGAAACATAACTGGACCATATCTGAGGCTGACTGAGCGTACACATATGCCAAGTAGTAGCATCTCAAGTCTGAGTGCTTGTTCTGACTTGTGCTAACCAGCTGCTTAGGAAAGCAGCAGCTGTTTTCTACCCAACAAAATGTTACTTCAGAACAGTAGTGCTTTGCCACTTGAGACAAGATGTGGACGTGAAAGTGTGTTGTCCCAACAACTTTCTTCACAGCAAAGGCACAGCAGTGTGATGACATGGTCAGCAGCCATCAAGTATCCTTGCTCACCTATGTAATTACCCTGCTCTGTTCACATACTTGCCCACTGCCCAACAGATGGGGAAAAGTGTGCTGTAAAGCCAGAGAACAGAAATGAAGACAATGGAGTAGCGCTTTAAGACCACAGGTGTCTTCACCTACCTGATCCCTTTCCTTCCTTTTTCATGCTGTCTCTCGCTGCTACCTGAAGAAAGTGCAAAGAATTTTACCCATGCATCCATATAAATAATGCACAAGGCCTCTCCAGCAGTACACACTCAGTTTTCTTCACATTAACTGCACTGCTTTGGGACTGTGGTACACAGGACCAGGTTCCTAAAGCAACAAGAGGCAGTGCTCTTTTCTGTGTCTGCTAGTAACGTTCTTGTCCTCCACGTAAAACACAGTAGACACCGGTATTGGTGCAAATACTGCAAGGTGTATTTTCAGCCAGCAAGTTATGTCAGTACTGAAGGGAGGGAATGGTTAGTATATTGACAGTCCAGAAGAACACCAACCTGAAGGATGAGCTCCTCAGACTACCAAGGCAAGGTCTGTGGAGAGCATCCCAATGTGAACAGCAGTATAGTGTTGCACTTACGATACAAGAGACATGATCTCTAGCCAAGAATTTATGGGAATTTGGGCAATCCATATCTACTAAGCATTTGCTTTTCAGTCTTTCCCAAAGACTGAGAAAATTCTGTAACTCTTTTGAAGTGCTGTTGCTCAACAGTCCGATTTACACTAGTGAAGGGGCTGAATGGTTGCAAAGGTTGCCCTAAACTAGGCAGAGAAAACATAATCTCCTGTTTTAATGCTGAAGCTTGATTCCCCCGCCCCCCTTCCTGTCCTTTGGACTTGAGTCTCGAAAGCAAAACCAAACAAAAGGATAACTTTCCAATAACCAACTAAATTGAAACATAAGGGAGCAATCGTGGGAGGTTGAAATAATTTAGATGTAGTTAAGTCTTCAGTATAAGTAGACAGTGTTTCTGCTTAAACTAGTTGGACTATAATGATTGGCTTATCCTTGTTCATCTTTAGCATTTTTTGCTACCTCTGGGATTGGTTTGACCCTTTGTTCTGGAGGTGATTGCTGCTGCTGTGTGCTAGATGAGGGGCATTAGGACTTGGCACTAAATCCAGAAGTGACAAGTCTTCCTGAACATAGGGGAAGCAAGAGCCCCTATGATCTGCTGACTGCAGACCTGATATCATGTTAAAATTTAAAAGTCTGGTGTGAGTCAGGTTCCCCAAATCTGTGACGAGTGAGAGGAAGGGAGCCATGGCAGGGTGAGGCTTCACACCAAAGGGAGGGGTGGCTTTCTCTCTTTTCAGCAGCTTTTCTGTGCAAGGATAAACAAATACAAGTACAGGACAGTCGGGGCACTTTGATCCTGGGCAGCTCTGCCTGCTGTTTTGCTTGAGGTCATCCTTACCCATGCCATTTTCATGGGGGAGGCCTTTCAAACTGGGTAGCTGGTGCTGTAGTAAGTTTCAAGTAGCATGATACTGCTGGGGTGGTTCTGCCTGCTTGTTTTGGGGCTTCAGAATGGTTCTGATAGAGGTGTCTTCTGTTTGCATTTGAACCAGCAGTCTCCCAAATGCTTGCTCATGTAGCCAGCTCATGAAAACCCGTCTGCTGTTAGTAATGGTCATTTGATTAAAATGTCCAGTCCTGCTTTTTCCTGTGACTTGAATTTCCACTGAATTTAAGGTCACTTGTTCAAGTACAAGGAATTCTGGATGGGGTCGTCCTTGGTCACAGCTCATATTTTCAACTTCTGCTTAGCTCCGTGCTTTTTAATAGCATAATGTCATTCCTTATATGCTCATACCAGCTTTTGCCGTTAGAATAGGGGTATGTGGCTGGATGTGACCATGGTGTTTGGTTTCCAGTCTGTCTATTGATTTTTTTTAATGTATTTTACTGTGTCTGAGTTGATGTTTTGAAACATCTAAAATCTGCGTATTATCTAGGGCATAATGTTCCTAGTGCAGTCAAAATCCAATCTTCACAGCAAACCCTTAGTTTCTGCCTGTTTAAAAGCACTTCTCTTTCTCTGAGCTGGATTTGACCTTTAGAGACCTTCTCCATAGCCTGTACCAGCCCTAAATGCGTTCTGTCAACCACTCCTGAAAATAATTTTGTTGTAATAATGAAGTATTGTATCTGGTCAGATCTGAGGTCAGTCACCTCTGTGGCTGACAAGCCAATTCAAAGGCAGATAAATTTGCAGTTTGTCCTTATTTTGTGAAAATTAGCAGGAAAATTTTCAACCAGTCATACCTGCCATGCGATTTGGAGCTCTGCTCGGGATTTACTTCTTAAAGCAATACAGTGAAGATACTTAGGATGTTTCCTTCAAGCCTGCTTCATTTTTTGCACTGTTAGAAGCCTGAATAATTTTTTTTTCTGTTTTTTCATTGGCAAGCTGTATTTCACAGTTGTCTGTGCCGATAACAATTTGGCTTGCAGCAGGGCAAGACGCGAGAATATCTCTTCTGTGGCGTTACACAGGGCCTAGGGGGGTGGTTGGGTGCTGTCCCTTCACAGATAGGAGCTCTGCAGGCTGCGTTTGCTGGCAGGACTGCTGGTGACCAGCCTGTGGCTTTTGCTTCTGTGCCCTATGTCTTTGCTTTCTGATGCAGAGTCTTTCTGTTGTTGTGTGTGTCTTACAGGAGGGGGGGCCTGATGGCATTTGGGACTTAAAGTATTACCCAAAGAGAGGTATGAGCCTTGGGTTTGCTGCTGACTTTCCATGCAGTTTGGAGGTGGGATCTCAGCTGGCTTAAATGGGCTCTGCATCCTTGAAGCCAACATATCCCAGTGAAGGCTAACCGAGGACTCCTGTGCATGCACCAGTACATGGTGTCAGCTGTGCTTTCTGCCAGAATGATTGTGCTGGCCACTATTTTTAAGGCTCTTCTAAGCAAAATTGTGGCTTACAGAGGAATGGAGATGGTCCCGGTGTTCGCAGTCCCAAAATGAGGGGAAGGCCTGGGCCTGTCGCACAATGTTTCCCTTTCTCCCAGGAGAGATCCTGGCTGCTGGAGACGGGTGGCAGGCTGCCTTTTTTCTGCTTGCATCACCGTTTGACATGGCAAATACATGAAGAAAACGGGCTCTGGTTAAGCGGGTGCTCACTGGGATATTACCTGATGTCTGCAGAGGCAGCACGTCTGATGGAACACAGAGCAGAGAGCTGAAGCCTACCATGAGAACAGGTCAAGCCACAGCTGCAGAAGGAACAGCACCTCAACTGCGAGCAAATTAGGCTTGTATTTTCACACTGGCCGATCCTGCACAACAGGCCTGCTGAGCTGCTTGATTTCATGTCAGCAAATCAGGCTATGGCTGTCCAACTTGTTCAGAGGGCAGTTTTAGCTCCTGCCAGGATCAACAGGGGTACAGGCAGCTCTGAGAGCTATTCCCACCACACAGGGGGAAGAGTGTCTTATAGGAAAAGGAAAATCAAAACATAGTCATTGCTTTAAAAAAAAAGCTTTAAAAATGTTATTTTATCATGCTTTCTGGACGTGTTGTCCAAAGTAAGGAGTATAATGAGGGCAGATGAAAATTTGCTGCCTTGCCAAGCCCAGCACTGGTTCATCTGAAAGGTTTGCGTTTCACATTGTAGATCGGAGTGATGGGCTCAGTAGGGTACAATGCTGTAACAGGCTTCAACATTAGGAGATCGTTGTTCCCTCTGGGTGATCGTCAGTTCACAAGTCATTCAGTCTTTGGTTCCACTGCTGAACTTGTTTGAAAGCCCATTTTTATTTTTATGGGAAGTAGCTTCAGACACCTTTTGTCTATAAATCACAGTGATGGGTAACGAGTGTGAAAATCAGTTGAGGTGTTCAAGTGCACCCACCATGCATTCCTGAGGAGTACTTCCCAGATACTTCATTGAAAAACTAATAACAAAATTCCAGTGTATGAGGTAATTCTGCGTCAGTACTTGGTTTGCCTGCCCTGGTCCTCTCACCATGTGAGGTTTGCTGAATGCTAAGGCAGGTTTCTAGCCAGGGCCCTTGTGTGGTCACATGTGCTACCAGCAAATGCTTTCAGCTGCTGGAGCTGGAGCTCCAGCTCTTGGTCTCAGCTTCAGCCCCTTCACTTGCTTGTGTCTTGCAAAAACTCCTGTTTCTGGGAGTATGACCGGTGAACAGGCGATGCCCTGGGTGAAGCAGGCCTGTGTGACCGGGGAGCCTCGTGACCTTGTCCTCCGGTCGTGCCCGGGCGCTGCGGAGCGGTGTTGCAGAGGCTTGACAGCCAGCTGCGCGCTCAGGCTGGCGTGGGGGTCCGCGTTACCACCCTCGCCTGTGAGCGCTACGGAGGTGCCGCACACCCACCTCCCGTGCTGCGGGAGTGCGGGTTTATCTGAGTGGGGAACTGGGAGCTCTGAATCTGAACTCTTTGCGCAGGGAGAAGAAAATGCCTTGTTTTCTCACTCGCTACTCTTCCTTGTTTTGCTCCTTCTGTTAACTGATGGAGACAGGTGCCTCTGACTGTATTGTGCTGGGAATCCGCTTGTCTTTCTCGTCTCCTTCGGGCACTTGTGGAAACCTGCTGACTCTAAAGAACGACGCTAAAGCTTCTCATGCCCCGTCCTGTCCACTATTTCATCTTGCTCTGATGCCTTAACGCTGCTGTTACGAAAATGATTGGGTTGCCATATGAGTAGTCTCTGTGGTGAGAAATAAAGGGTCATAATTTAACACCAGCTTCTCTGTTGCCTTGATGCTTGGCTGTGAGGAATACAGGCTTAGCCAAAGGCCAGTAAATCCTCCAACCGCAATGGATATACAGAAAATAACGTAATTGTTTTCTGCCTTGCATGTTCCATCAGTAGGGAGTGAAATCCCCTGAAGACAGATAGTCATGTTTGTAGGTGGGACACACTGCCCTGCTTTCCTCTTAGCTTCTGAATTAACTTCTGGCATGAATTCCCTTCTCCCCCTTCCTTCACCCAGTTCCTTGTAGGGACTTACAGCATGTGAAGCTGGGAAGTAAACAGTAGATCCGACTGTCACGTTGTTTTCACTGAACTTGTTAGTTTTAAACTGGCTGAAAATCTGGTTTATTGTAGATTATGGGCACAAACCCTTTGGGCGGAAACCCCACAAATTGAAGTCAGACCTGGTGAGCTTTGTACTCTTCAGTGGATTGAGATATGTTGAAATACCACTTGTATGCCTTTTATTTTTAGAAGGCAATGTTCAGGATATGAAAACTGTAGCCACAATTTCCGTGGGGTTTTGTTTTTCTACCCTATTGTTTTATTTTAAAAGACACTGCACCATTAAGTTTCTGGAGGAAGGTATGAGCCCTCTGGGCTTCCAAGTGAAGCAAGAATGGGAGACACGTTTGAGGAGGATAGTCTTGCTCTGTAACCTGTCCCCACAGGCTTTTTTATCTCACTTGTCTGTGGATCTTGCCAGTATTGCTGGAAACGGTCACCGCTTACTGTGGGACCTGTCATGGTCATACTTGTAGTAAGATCGGCAAATTAAAAGTGGTTCCCGGCTGTGGTTTCTCTTGCTCTTTCCTGCATTGAGCCACCTCTTGAGTTTGTGAAAGTAACTGGGGATGTGTTTCTAGAATGAGGATGCTAAAAACCTCTGTCTGTGGAGAACGTATGGACCATGGACACTTTCTTCACCACGCAATCAGTGCTTCAGTTCTGATCTGCGTGGAACAGAGACCCCACGTAGCACTGACTTGCTATTTTTTATGATGAACAGTTTTTGTCTTGCTGTTTGATTTAACCAATAATGTAGCAAGCATGGAGGTTCTGTTTTTCTTTGCTAATTCATGTGGATGTCTTGAGCTCCTTGAGTAGTCTTGGTTTTTTTTTTTTTTCCCCCCACAAATGTCACAATGATTTGATTCTCATGCAAGGAATGACATGACCAGCCTAGCTCTGTGCTCAGGCATGAAGGTGCTAGAAAAGGTTGAGCTGTCAGTAAAATGTAAATCTTAAAAATATTTATAACAGTGTGTCGGTCCTGTAGGAGATGCTCTGCAATCTGAAAATCATGAGCTTCTGGTTTCCATGCCCAGAATTCAGCCCCCAAGGTTGGTTTGAACTGTGTGGAAACGAAGGACAGCTGTGCCTTTCATGAAGTCAGTATCCATGAAATGCTGCCATGTGGGACTGTCTAATCCTGACCTGTGACTTCAGAGAGGAAGGATGGTTTTGTGGTTAAGGCACAAGACCTCCAGCTCTGGGAGCTCTCGGTTCTGCTGAAGGCTTTCTTACGTGACCGTAGGGGGGACCTTTCTCCCTGTCCCACGCGGGAAATGGACTTCTCCTGCTTGTTTCATGTGGATGGGGACTGTTTTCGGCTTTGTTGCTGTACAGTGCCCAAGCTGGAGCTAGGCAGAACAAAAGCATTTCAGCCCCACTGGGCGTGCTGGCATTGGGGGTTACTTGCATGGTTTATAAGCAAAGCCTCTGTTTATGTTCTCTGCTGTTTTGCTGTTGCTCCTTTGGGGTCAGGAATGAAACTGTAAAAGAAGTCTACCATGAGGACAAGCTACCTCGGTATTTCTTCTGCAGACATGCATCCCACCACTGAATCAGCGAGATGGTTCACATCAGATCTGACTGTCTTTGAGCGTGGTTGCTCAGTCTGACCTCAGGTTCATATGCACATTTGTGCCTGGGGCTTGTCTCGGTTTCTGGGACCTGAGGTTTCGACCAGGAGGCTGTACCCTGTGGTGGTGGTGAGGGAAGCCTGCGGGACCGCGGCTGCCCTGTTTTTCTGTTGAAGAGGAGAGGGAAGGAGAGGCTGCATGTCCACGTCAGCGAAAGCATGTGGAGAGACTTCTCTCCGATGTGCTCTCCGGATGCTGCAGCTGCATTGCTCTGTGCCATCCGGCTTGCAATAGCCGTACCAATGGTCTTGGTCAGTCTCAAGTGCCAGAGAAGATGCCTGAATTAAATCACGTTTGAGCTGACATATTTTGCCTCACGGTTTTTGAGTAACTTGATAGTGTGTCTGAGCTTTTATGGCAGGAAAATGTTGCAGCAGTAGGCCTCTGGTTGTAAAATGTGTTCTTCCACTCCAAATGTTTGCATTATTAGGTAAGCTTGGTATTAGCCTTCAAAAGACTAGCCTGTTTCTTTTGTTTTCTATTTTTGGAGGAGTTCTTTTAACTATGCTCTTGTGTTTCCTTAGGCCCTAGTGGGCAAGCAATCTTGGAAGAGAATGACTGTTTTCAAGAGGAAACCTTTATTAACTCTTGTCTTTTTGAAGTGTCCAGCGCAGGAATTTAGACTGATTGCGGTGTTCGATGCTTTTCTGTGGTTTCACGTGCAAGTCATTATGCATGCCTCCATGATTGAGGGGGATTGCGTAAGACACTGAGCCACAAGTGCTGGAAGGAGGACCAGATAGGGTGGGGGAGAAAATGCACGGTAAGAAAGGCTGGCTATTTGCTTAGGGCACTGCAGCGGGACCATGGTGTTGGGATTCAGTCCCTTGGTCTCGCAGAGCTTCCATGTGTGGTCTTGGGCAGACAAGGGTTATGACCAGTGAGCACTGGTTCATGACCAGCTGGCTTCAGCCAGGCATTGTCCCACAAGCAGTTTTGGTAACTTTACGTTCTGTTCCCTTCACGTTTTCCTGCAAATGATGATGAAAACTCCTTCAGATGTTTGTAGGAGTTGCCTTGGAAGGCAGCTTCGATTTTCAGCAAATTCTAGTGCTGAGCAAGTCTGAAAATGCTCGGCATGACAAAAAGGCAAGTGAGAAATGCCCTGTTAATGCTGGGCTGGTTAATTACAGCCGTGGAAGGTGGCAGGCTCTTTGTTACTCCCCATCATGATTACGGACAGGCCAGCAGGAAACCC
>NW_009200283.1:43167-43861 GCF_000690835.1 Fulmarus glacialis
GCAATTACCTATAGAATATGTCCCCGACCAAGAAAATCCTGCTTCCATATGGCAAAAAAACCCCAAACCAAACCCACAAACAAAAAAGCCTAAGCAAACCCAAAAGCAAAACAACAATGAGGAAACAGTAGGAGAATTATTGCTTGATTACAGTTTTTTAAAAGGTGTGTGGCCCTTTAAGAGGAGCTTGAAAAATATTTTAAATGGGGACAGATTAAATGAAAAAGCTTGCAAACATCTGATCTCTGCATGCCAGTGTGCCTTCAGCCAGCTACCCCTTTGTCCATCTAAGTTTCTGAACTGTTAATGATCTCACCAAAAAATAAACAAGCTGCAGAAGTGTTTAGGGAGTTCCGTGCATTTAGGAAGTAACCAAGGAATCAGGGTGGGGGAATTTTTCCGAGGAATTAGGGTGGGGGGAATTTTTCTTCCAGTTGCGGTGAAGCAGGGTGCTTTAGCTTCTGCTGGAAAGAAAAGGATGTTTTTATGTTATTGTAGGAGCCGGCTCTTCCCCCAGCCTTTCCCTGGGCTGGGAGAGGGGATGGTGGTTGATTTTGTTGACAGGGTGCAGTGGGGCATTTGCGTGGCATGGTCAAAACCAGTATATTGCTGAGCGGTCCTGCTGGGGGGAAGAGAGGAGGGCAAGGGAGAAACTTTTCGTCCCAAAGTAACCTCCGCGCCGCCTCAGCAGAGG
>NW_009200283.1:43900-105005 GCF_000690835.1 Fulmarus glacialis
ATGTAGACGAGAGAGCAATGACCGCCAGTAACCCCCGCGTGCTTGGTGCTGCAAGAGCCGAGCGCGTGGCTTCGTGGCTTCGTCCTCTCGCCGGCTGCTCTGCCGAGCTCGGGCCCTGGGAAGCAGAAGCGGCACCCGGACCGCCAGCCTCCCTGTTACCGCCGGTGGCACCCTGAGTGCCCAGCGCACTTTTTCCTGAGGGTTGGGCTTCTTCAGGGTATCACCCGTCCAGCTAAGCAAAAAACATGAAGGGGGGGGGAGGGGGGGTGGGAATGTTCTGTTACAGCAGTTCCCTACAGGGGGGGGGAAGGTACAAACTCTTGGCGCTCCCTTGCATTACTTTCCCTTTAGAGCTCGTTGTTTTCCGCTGTTTGCTGTGGGCTACGGCATCCTCTCTTCCTAGAGTAGAAAAAGCAGCGTGACACCTAGCTGGTTGACTTGGCTTAGCCTGGAAATCTTCACTCGGTAAATCCAATGAGACTTGCTCTCTCAGCTTCTCCTGGCATAGCTGCTTTCCTCATTTCTGTTTATTTAAGCATAGTAAAGATAGAATTGTCCTCTCTCTGAAAAAAAAACCAAAACAACCCAAAACATTGCCAGGGTCAGTTGCTTAAGCTCCAGGTTTATGAACTTCAGTAGTGTACAGGGATTATAATTTCCAGATGGTTCCCCTCTGCTGTGACAGAGATACAAATTTGTTAGAAAGCCAAGAGCTGAAACAGCAATGGCTTCAGAAGGTGAAGCTTTTGGGAAATTAAAAAGCATTTGCAGAAATTTTGCTAAGTGGTTAAGATTGCTTCCAAGATCTGCGTGCGATTCTGTATTTTATCTGTGTGTCTGTGTATGTCAGACTTTGAAAGTTATGCTAGAGTATGCCTACTGTTAACATAATTAAATACAGGCTAGTAAATCCCTTAGTGGTCCATGCACCAGCTCAGTCCCATGTTCAGTAACAGCACAGCGATTAAGTGAAGCTGAATCTTTGTGGAAGGCTAATGCTGGAGTAGGTTTCACCCCAGATCAGGGGATCAGCTTGGTGTGCCTTGCTGCTTCTGTGTATGTATGTGCAAATTGAGCTGAATTAATGATGTTAAAGGGAGTTGTTTTTAAAGGTTCTTTGTTTTTTTTGAGATAAGACATCATGGATTGACGTCTCTGAAAGCTGCCAAGTTTCAGAGCACTTTGCCAGCAGCTCCTCTTTTCCCTTTGTGCTATGGAGAGGGTGTAATTCCCTCTCCCCCATTTGTCAGCTTTGCTTTTCCTGTTCAGAGCTCTCACATGAGTTTCCTTTTGGCTTCGCCCTGACCAGAATGTTGCTTGTTTTGTCACTTTCCAGACTTGAAACTTCGGGATTTCCTGGTTGACAACGAGACATTCTCAGACTTCCTCCATCGTAATGTGTCCATGCCATCGTCTGCAGTAGAGGAGCTACTGGATGCAGAGGTCAACCTCCAGCAGGTAAAGAGCACTTTCAACCACTAATATAATGTTTGTCTATTGTTTGTTTAACCATAGTGCCAAGATCCACAGTGCAGGACCCCTCTGTGCTAGGTGTTGTACGAACACAGAGGAAAATGTAATCCGTGCTTCTCTCTTCCCTCTTGCCCTCAATTTACTGTCTTATTTGGTTGTAAGCTGTAAAAGGATTCTGAGACCCACATGCAAATGTTTTGATCTATGTAAGCAAATAGCCTAGTACCCTTAAGGCTAAATTGAATTTCTTCTTTCCTGTTTTGTTGTTTTTTTTTTTAACCCAAGTAAAACATTAATTAGATTGCTAGTGCTATTTGAACTGTTGTACTTTGAGTAGAAATAAAAATGGGGTGGTGGTTTGGTCACTCAGCATGGACTGGAGCAGGGTTTCTATGTGTTGCTCTGCCTTAGATTCCTGTGCAGCGGAAGGAGGCATGCTTTTCAGTCTGTGACCAACTCTTCAAGACAGACAGTTGTACATTATGTACTACAAGAGAGTCCTGATCTCAAATGAAACTCCCGAGTGCTCCCATGATTGCCTTCATAAACATGGGCAGTGGTGACAGTGGGCTGGAGCCCTTGTCTTGGGATGGCTGTCTGCCATTGCCAAGCTCAGAACATGTTTTTTGCTACACTGGATGAATTAGTCCACCAGCACCCTTTCTAATGCAGAAGTCAGAACTGGTTGCTTCAGACATCAAAGGAAGACCTGTGGTTCTCTTAAGGCAGTGCAAAAGGTGATGTGCAAAAGGAAGAGGAAATCCATTCTGCTTCCCAACTCCAGATAGATCTTTTCTTTTGAGTTGATCAGTAGTCCTTTCAGACTTCGCTTTCATGTAGTTACAGATGCTGTCCCCCTTCGCACACATTGTCTCATTCTTCAGTGAATTTTATCAAGCCATCCGTTTTAGTGCAGTTTGATAATTAATCCTACAAGTTAAGGATATGTTCCACTAGAAAAAGTAAAGTGGAAAAGAATTCTTACCCATTTTAGGCTGCAAGTTTTGTTATACTTGAAACTAATTTGCCTGAAATTCATGCTAGATTAAAACAGAATTGTGCTACGGATGGTTCTGCAAGAATAACCAGAAGGCTTCAGCACCAACACCACAGTCATTCTCCCTAAGCTGATGGAAAGGCAGAAAGATTTTCAAAGAGGCAAAAAGCTAGCTCTGACCTTAGGTCGTGTGACTGCCATATTATATTGGTTGTACATGGCAAAACTACTGGCAAGAGAAGAAAAGCTTAGCTTTTATCTACATAACATATCTGAAGGATGGTGAAGGAGTAATCAGTCGGCTAGTTCTTGCTTAAATGCTTTAAGCTTTGTTCTTGTTTGTGGAATTCTTGTGCTGATTCTGCCAGGACATTGGGAGTGACGTTGTTTAGACTTAGCAGTGGTGTGTGCTCTGGGATGGCAGGAAGAGCTAACCTAAGCAACAGGGCAGTAAGCTGCAGAGGAAGGGCAGTGGCCCACCAGATCTTTCTTTGAGCACTTTTCTAATATAGAAAAGGCAGAGCTCTCTCTTCCTGCAGGATGACTTTATCTGACTTAACAAAATGGACACCTTTGATTTTGCTGGAGATCTGGGGTGGAAATCTGACCTCACTACTGAGCTGCGTTAATACTGCAGTATTAATAGGCAATAGTTGTTTGGTCTCTGACTGTATGAGTGGGTCACAGCTTCATTCAGAAGGCGGTATAGAAGGGCCTACTCAGTGTATGCAAACCTCTTACAGCAAATACAGCCTTCTCCTGTAGTCTGTTAGTGTCCTGTGGTTGTTCATCAAGCCCAGAAGTTATGATTTGCAAGTAAGTAGGGAACTGAGATTGCCAAGGAGATGAGACTGTTGTTCCCTGGTTACTGTAGTGACAGTACTCCAACATGCCAAGCAGGGTCGTGTATCCAGCATACTGAACACAGTGCAAATACATAAAAATGGCCAAAGCCTTGGCTTGATGGGCATGTGGCTTCCTGGGGCAGAGTGGCTCAACCTTGTGTTTCTCTCATAGTGGCAGGTGTGCTCAGAAATGTGTGGGCTTTGGAAGGAGCTTGGATCAGCAGTGGGCAGGCAGCTATCTAGTCAAGTCTAGTATGCCGCCATTGTCCAGGCATGGCCAGACAGCTGTAACTGTGGCTTGGATGGCAGGAGTAGCTCCTATCCCTGTGAAAAGCTGCAGAATGATGCGTTTAATGGCAGTGAGGAGTGAATAGTAATGGCCAGGGCATACGCTGCCTGGAACAAATCTCCCTGTTCATACAGCGGGAACAGTCCCAAGAGAGAATGATGTGACCTGTGAGCATAAAACAGTCACCTGTGACTGCTTTCAGACATGAGCCTGGCATTTTGAGAGTCCTTAGGGGACTTAACCTGTCATTTAGAATATATTTGCCCGTTGAAGACACCATGGCTTCAGATGACTTGAAATGGTTGCAGAGAATTGGCTTGGTGTGACTGGGTGTTTTAGTTTGGAGGGGTAGGTAGGGCCTTTGTTCTAGGGTCATGTGCTATGGGAAACTGTGTTGTGAAAGAGTGGCTTTTCTCCAAAAGAGCTTAAAATCCGAGTGAAAAAGGTGGACAGATGCAGGGGATGGTGGAAGGACTGTTCACCTTTGCTTTTTTGAGTGAGCACCGAGGCACTGGGAGACACTGGTTTTCTGTATGTCCAGCCAGGGAAACTGCTTTAGACCGATCCCAAGTCTCTTGAGTGTCATTCCAGTGCCACAGGAATATGCCCTTTTCAGCATGGCTGTGATGGTGGTAGTATCACTGCTGGCAAAAAAACCCCACCCAAACTTTTTCAAAAGGCCAGCCTTTTTGATGTGAGAGCTACCCCATTTATTCAGCCGAGTATGCAGCATGGAAACATCCTATTTTTGGCATGTGCATGCAGACTAAAGTTAAAGGTTTGCACAAGTGTTGCACTATAAATCTCTTCCCTCTCCTATCAGTTCCATCTGCTTGTTTTCTGAACATAGGGTGCTTTTTCCACCCGGATTGTTGATGCCCTTTTGGTTTTGAAAGACAGGAAAATTTTCAGACTTACCAGCATGATTCAGGACCTATTAACTCTTCTGGGATGTAGATCAGTCCTCTTTAGTTGTTGCTGGAAGTTGGGCAATGCACGCTGGTTATTACAAAAGAACAGAAAGAAGAAAAATTAAGTGTAAGGCTGTTGTTCACTGTGCATTTACAATGAAATTGTTCCCTCTGTCTAGCCCCAAGGCAAACAAAAAATTATTTCCAATGGAAGACTCTGGATTTTCCTTGTGTTTATCACCTTTATGAAGTGTGCACCTGTTTGACATGTACCTGTTTGTTGTTCAGCAAACCTAAATCCTTATTAAAAGAAATTAAAAGACCGTATTAAAAGAAACTGGGCCATCAGGTCTGAAAGCAACTGGTGATAATTCAGAGGGATTTTATGCATTTCTTTCACGAATAAGGTGGTTGCTTGTGGATTAGGAAACGTTATCGACAAGCAAGCCATCACCTTAAGTAAAATACGCCTGTGAAAGAAGACTGTAGAATCTTATCTCTTGTTTGTTGCAGCCAGTAAGATAATTTTTTTCACTGATATCTGTCCCAAAACACTGCAAAACCTTTCTCTTAGCAGTTAGTGAAGAGATACTTCACAGCTAAGGGAGAAGGTGATCCTGATCCAGAACAGCACAGAAAATGTGTCTCACGGACATATCTAAGGAGTTTGGGACATAGGTCTTTTGCCCTTCACATACATTTGCCAGACTTGTGTCTGGTCACAAGCCTTGTTTTGTCTCTGTGGCTCAGTTCCCAGAAGACTGAAGATTGGGCAATGCGTGTGCCCTTGGTTGAAGGAAATGGCTACTCTGGAGGACAGGATCACTGCTGCTCTGTGTGTGGAGAAGTGGAGAGAGACTTGCCTCCCCCAGGACTTCTCCCCCACATACTCAGCAGGGAAACACGTTTTTCTTGGAATTGAGTTGCGCACATGTCAGGGCCATGCAATTTGTAGAGAAAAATGCTCTCTTACCTCTATCTGGAAATGTTATGAATGGTTGGTTTTGTCTAGGTGATAACCAATTTTGTGCCATGAATCTTACATGAAGGGAGACTTACATGCTTTCCCCGCTTTTCCAGGTCATTGTGTCTGGTTACCGAATGAGACTGCGAGATCTCTGCAATAGCTCAACACTGTCTGAATTTCTTACAATCCAAAATCAGACGGTGCCCATGGACTCTGAAACCTTCATTTGCACCTTGCCAAAGGAAAAACTCCATGCAGCTGAACAAGCCCTCCGTGCTAACCTGAATCCGTTGAAGCCCCTTCAGGTGAGTCCACTGGTCTCACCTGTGACATTTTCTAGGCCTTTCAGTCTAGGAACTCTTCCCTGCATTTCCGGAGTGAATTGTTCATTGGCGTAAGGAAGGAGAAAGATGGTCTCTATCACTAGAGCATGAACAACATTGCTTCTTCCTGTCATTCTTACCCTCCCTGTTGCAGTGTGGTACTTGCGGAGTGCAAATGTGTGCGGTCTGCAGTTCAATTTGTCAAGAGGAAAATATTTATGTTGCGTAGTAACAAACAGGCTCTTGGTTGTCCCTGTGTTTTGGTCAGGTGCTGTGTTTTGGCTGGAATGAGCCCAGATGTTAGACGGGCCTGTGCTGCATGCTAAAACCATCACCCTCTGCCCTTACTATGGGGTCACTGAGTGCAGAAGTTTCTAGCCAGTGGCAAGCCACAACCTTTGAGCAGGTTTAATTCGTGCAAAGAAGAGTCAATTTTTAAAGCCCTGTTTCAAAGATTGACAAACTGAATGGGTTTTGGAGCAAGAATTCAACGAACTTCAGGAAAATACGTTATTTAGGGGGTGATTGGAGACTGGAGCAGACTTAGCTGTTTATCTAGGAAACCCCGTGATGCTTTGTTATAGGTCCGCAGTGTTTGGTAAAATACAAAAGTTTCAGGAAGCTAGTGCTGGAAATATCAGTAGAGAGAAGAAGGGACCACAGAACCCACTCTGTTACCCACTGAAACAAACACTCTATTGTCTGCTGTGGAAGAAGGAAACACTTCAGCTGTGTGAGTTTCCAGATTTGGTGAGCCTTTCGGGACCGAAAGTCATGTACCACTTGCTTGGCTTTGTCCCCAGTCAAAGAGGGTCATTATCAAGTACTGGAATCATATTACTCTTCTGCGCAGTACATAGTGGTCGGTAACTTCTCTCCACAGCTCATCTTCTGTTTTCCACGTGTCCTCCATCTGCATTTTTTCTTTCCTGCTGGAAGAGCAAGATAATCATAGGTGTTAAGAGATGAGGTAACAGCACTAAAATTGTCCCCATAATAAAGATGGGCTGTTTGAAAAGGAATGGCTACAAGCAGTTTCTTGTGTTCAGTTAGATGTATATGCATGCATTTACTATAAATCATTCAGGGATGCTAGAATTTTGGGCACCGAATGGGATGAAAATAGCCAGCTGTCGTACAACTCAGTATTGGTCTTCTGGGCCCTCTGGAGTCTCAGTCTTGCTTTTCTCATTTATGGAAGACTCTACAGTTTAGCTGACAGAAGCAGGTACTGAGTGTATCTGTGTTGTTACATCTATCGTTTGTTGGTGAAAGAAAGCAGTCATAAGCTACTCTGTGCCACTTGGCAACAGCAAAGTAGGTTAAGACATTATGTGCAATTTTGGGGGACTTCTGAGAAGCTGGCTCGTGATTTTGGCTTCAGAGGTAAAAAAGTTCAAGTCCAGAAGGCAGCAGTTCTAAACCTGCTGTGTATTGTACACTGTCTTGTAAAGGTCCACAGTTTTCTTCAGAAAAATGTCACAGGCTGCCCTCTAGTTAAGCTGCTGTAATGTATGCATCAGTGAGTGAAATAAAAATCAACTGGCTTCAATGTGGCCATGCAAAATGAATAAATTAACTCTACGATCAGGACCAACATGTTTGAAACTTAGTGTCTTTAAAGGCTAAGAAATGCAGTAACATCTTTGAACAGAGAGGGAACTTACTGTTCATGAGCAAAGGAGGCTTTTGACATAGCTTATCATTAAAGGCGCTGTGGATCAAATCTTGGATGTGCATGCTGAAGCTAGCATGCACCGTATCTACTACAGAGCCTGTAAACCAATGCCAACAATTTGCCCAGAGATTTATTTTTAATTTTTTTGCTTAATCCCCTTGATGTACTTCACAGCATGGCATTTTAGTAAGTAAAAGTAAGGGCCAAATCAAATGCACATGCAACAGCAATTCAGAGGCAGGTTTTTGGCTTATGTAATAGGACCTGGGCTCCACTGGTTGCAGCATCCTGTGATTTATGGAGAGGCAGCATCTTAATATGATAAGGTCAGTACAATTGGGGTGAAAAGGACTTGCAACTGTGTGCAAGAGCTGTGTAAATTCAATACCAAGGGCTCGAATAGTAAAACGGGAGTTTTTGCCACTCAAGTGTCTGGAAGGTAGAGTGGCTATAGTTTCTTGAACTATCTTAATCCAGAAGACTAAGGCCAGCATCCACCTTCTTGTTCATGCCCCTGTGCGTTCCCGTTTGTTGTTCTCTCTGCAAGACAATTGCATCACAGAATTGATCTGGGTTAAAAGTGACTGACCTGATTGTATGCTTACAAAAACATTTGTGCTGAAACATGAAGGGGAGGGTGCAAAATTGAGAACCCAGTGGTCAGGGTGTATGTGTATAGGCTGAGACGCTGATGTCAACGCGTGCTTCTTCTGGCTTAAAGTGTGTGTGCATTTGCAGCCTGAGGGAAACTGTAAGTGTTCTATGCAGTTCACAGCAAAACAGTAATTATTAGCAAATTATGGACAGAACACAGTTTTAAAAAGGAAGTTAAAGTGTGTGCATAGTGAAATGCACAAGCTCTAAATGTCACAGCACTGTTAAGGAAGTTTTTTTAAAAAGAAAGGCAAAAGATAAACACTTTTCTTTACATACCTGCTCATCAGTTCTATGCAGAACAGCTTGAGCATTGCCCAAAGTGCAATAGTACAGTTAAGACAGAGTTCTAATTAAATTTTTCCACTAGGATTTCTAGCTCTGCCACTGATCCTTTGTATGACTTCAATTTAGCCTGCTCTATAGGATGAGAAAACAGAGCTAAGCACGTAGAGGCATGGTAGGGAGGTTAAAGCATGTATCCTTATTCTTTCTTATGTAAGAATGTATTTGGGCTGGGCTGTTTAGATCAAAACCCAGCAGAATATCACAGGAGTGATCACAGGGCACCAAGGCAGAGGATCAGCTTTCCTTCTTGACTGAGAATTCAACTCCACTAGAAGCAACAGCGTTTCAAAAAGTCAAATTCCCTTTTCCAAGACCCACGTGTTAATCTTCATCCGTTCTCTGAAGCCTTTTGGCCAACGACAAGTACTAGGGGACATCTTGTACAAGCCCCTTGTGGACGCATCTTTTCTTCTTGAGGTTTGCCTTGCACTGGGTGCAGTCAGTGAGACAGTGAGGCAGGAAAAGCTGGTTTGAGAACAACTGCGAAACAGTACCTCTAACTGCATGCACACAAATTTGCTTTTCAGCTTTCCCCCTGTGCTAGGCCAGTAGTTGTCCCATGGAAGAACTACACAGTTTGGGAGAGGTAACAGGCACCCTCCGTTAGCAAGAGCAATGGCAGTAAGTCAGAAGTGTCCCACTGGATGGGTGGTGTGATGAGCGGGGACTGTCTTATATCATAAAAATACCTGTCTGTGGGATAGCTTTCCCTCTGCAAATCTCCCCAGTTTTGAAAATGATTTGGGGGGAGGGTTAAATGACAGAGACAATTCAAATTGGTCCCGTGGGATTTCATCTCTGCAGCGCTGCCTAAGAAGTGATTTGCCACACTCACTTCCAGTGATGTGAGTCTGTAATAAGCCATAAATATGTTGTGGCTTGTGTTCTATAGTGGTCCTTGAAGGAGTGTGGGTGAGCACATGAAAATCCGATTGTTTTTTCTCTCTTCGTAATACGGGTGGTATTTTGTCATATGGTTAGCATGAACTAAGCATTGAATAATAAATGCATTCCAGTTGAAAAACAGCTTTAGAAAAGGTTTCTTAATGTAGATATATGCTGCAACTGAACTTGTGGCTTTACTTGCTCTTTTGAGAGTGTTTCAGTCAAGCACAATAATATCATGCTTTTAAGCAGCTGTGCTTTGGGGCTTCCACTCCCAGGAAACAAAAGCAGAAGCTTAAAGCACGTGATTTTTCTGCAAAGTTCAGCGTAAAGTTTCTGCTAAGATCAGTATAAAGTTGTAATACCTATTTCAAAGCAACCATGGCAGAGTGGTCTCATTAAGCAGAAACAGCTCGCTGTATGATGCAGGCAGTGGCTGAATTTTGTTATGACCTCCCAACACTTTAAACACATGCGTTCTCCTGTATGTTAAAGAAACAGAGTTGTCCATCCCTTGTAGCAGGAGCTGACGGATGGACTTACTCAAGGCTTGTCTTGACTGTGCAGTCAACTCTAGTCATCGCAAGTATTTGTCTCTATTTCAAGTCTTGTAGCATGCACATACAAGCACACAGAGTCCACTCAGTGCAACGTGTACCTCAAGAGTATTATGATGTTGGCTGCCCCAAAAGACAAGTCTAGGTGAAGGCATGACTTGCCAGCCACTTACACAGTAATTGTACAGGGCAGTTCTGTTCAAAACCTGCTAGAACTTTGTCTTTCCACAGTGTGCCTAGAAAGGACAGGTGATGTTTTTGCTGCATTTCACCAGAAAAGGAGTCATTACTCCCTTCCCCAAGATGTAGTGCAGGTACCTACTAAAGACGCTTTCACAATGGGACCAACCTTACTGGAGCTGCTGTGAATTTAGAGGGCTCTTATGGAAGGTAACGAGCCACTGCAAAAAGTTATTTTCCACGGAAATTCATGATATGCTCATCTGTACAAAGAAGACTGGCCACTTGTGACTGATTTTTGTCATTATCTCTGGAGATACGACTAGTGAGAGGCTCCCTGAGTGGGTGTTAGGCTGCAAAGGGTGGTGGTAAAGAAAGCAAAATTCCCTCCATAGCAATGGCATCATTGCAAGTTCTGGTGAGAAATGAACTTTTTAGTTCATTGAATGAATTTCTTAGGGTAGAAAGGTCAGGGTGGTGGGGTGTGAAAGGATTGGTGGTTCTCCTCACATTTCAGGGTAAGGTTTGCAAGCTCCTTGAATCACCTAAGACTTGCATACTGGGTCAGACCAAAGTCTGTGTCCCCTCAGTGCTAGTCCAGCAGTGGCCCATAATGGAGGCATGCAAAAGAATGCAGGCATGGGGCAAGCATATAGTAACATTTCCTCAATGTAATGTCCTGTTCTTCAGTAGCTTGCAACTCAGACTTTCTCAGCTACTGCTGGGATCTTGGCGTTTAGTAGCACTTGGTAAGCTTGTTCTTCTTTAATGAATTCTTCTAAGACTTTCTCAAACCCACGTTAACTTTCAGTACCTTCAGCATTGCATAACATCTACAGAATTTCCCATTTTGACTAAGTTGTGTGTGCAGTAGCTCCTTTGGTTTGTTTTAAACTGATCTTTTCGCTGGAAGCCCTCTAGTCCTGTATGGTGAGGCACAGTGAGCAATCGTCGCCTGTCGCCAATTCTCCATCCCACTTGTAATTCTACAGACCTCTGTTGTAACCTCTATTTGTCATTACAGGTCCCATTGGAGGGACTGTGGTCTATTGTTCTTCCTTCAGAAGCCATTCTTATCTTGAATCATACTTGTGGCCTTTTTCTGTACTCGTGTTCCTTCAGAGACAGAGGACACAAAATTGTACATAGTACTTGGGAACTGGGATTGCACCGTGGGTTTATATTGATGTTGATCTGTCTTATCACTGTAATTCTAAGATCTCCCTTTCTAAGTGGCAGTAGCTAGTTGAGAGCCACCAAAGCATATCTTAACGTAGAACTGTTTTCTCCCTATGTACTTTACTTTGCAGCACTGAATTTCATCTGGCACTTTATAGTGTGTCAGCATGAGGCCCTTCACTAATCCTTTGCAATTGGCTTTTCACTTCACTTTACTTTTCCCTGTTGTGAACCAACTAGTATCATCAACTCTTCCTCAGCCATCCTGTCCCTGAATCACTTCTGAACACAGTGAACAACACAAATCTGTGTAGAGCTTGATGAGGTACATGGAGCTGAACAAACACATCTACTGTTATGCATGAACCTAGGACTTTCTACCTCGTCTTGTTGCTGAAGTGGTAGTGTAGCTATGTAGCTTTTATATTTGCTGACTGTATTTCTTTAAATATGTCTTGAAGGTCTTAGCCTGTGGGGAGTTTGAATTGCTTTTCTTTTAGCCTTAATGATGTGTTTTGATTTATCCGATCCTTAAGGACTGCGTTTAGTAGAAATCCACAGAGGTTATAGAGACCCTCCCTGAATTTGCAACTGCCTTTGGAGCAGGCACTAACTGAGCACTCTGAAAAGTTAGCTGGGTCTTAAATGCACTGGCAGATCAGTGGAACAGTGCCCATTTACACCAGCTGGCGCTGACCAGGTCTTATCACCTTCCAGCAAATCAACTAGAACACGTGAAAGCCTCCAGACTTTGCTTCCAGAAATTACCCCAGGAAAGATGTGAAAATGAAAAGCTTCAGCCCGAAAGATGTATGCTAAAATCAAAGGCCTTGGCTGTTCTTCTGTATGTCATAATGCTGTAACTTTAGCATGCTTTCAAATGCTGCAATGTGTAGCTGCTAACTTGAAATCTTAGGAAATTATTTTAATCTTCATTCCCTTGAAAGAAGGATTGCGTCCAAATGTTTCCGATGCAAAATAATCCAGTTATGTGAACAGGAGGGAAAAAGAACCCCGCAAACCAAAACCCAGGCCCACCAGTTACATGTAGAGCAACTGGAAACAAGGAGTTGTCTTCAGTGTGACTCCCTGCCTAAAGCAAATAGTTTCTTGAAAGCTGTGACTTCCACTTCTGGAAACCTGTCAGTCTTTCTCTTGTGATGATGGTGAGTGTCAACTGTTTCATGGAAGTTGGTTGTTTTAAAATATACCCTTGGTTTAGATAAAAAGCGTCAAGGCCTGATGGGAGGACTTGAGTCATGAAGATGATGTACACTTGTCGTGGTTTAACCTGGCAGGCAGCCAAACCCCACGTAGCTGCTTGTTCGCTCCTTCCCCCCTCCGTGGGACGGGGAGAGAATCGGAAGGGTAAGAGTGAGAAAAACTCATGGGTTGAGATAAAGACAGTTTAATAGAACAGAAAAGGGAAAATAATAATGATAATGATAGAATATACAAAATGAGTGATGCACAATGCAATTGCTCACCACCCGCGCTGACCGATAACCAAGTAGCGATCGCTACTTCCTGGATCACGCCTACCGTTCATATACTGAGCATGACATCACATGGTATGGAATACCCCATTGGCCTGCTGGGTTAGCTGTCCTGGCTGTGCTCCCTCCCAGTCTAGCTTGGTAGCAGAGGGTAGTTGTCCCTGACAGGGTACTTAGCAACAACTGAAAACATCAGTGTGTTATCAACATTCTTCTCATTCTAAACCCAAAACACAGCACTAGGAAGAAATTTAACTCTATCCCAGCCGAAACCAGGACAACACTGCAGCAGGAGTTCTTCGTATCTGAGCTGGTATCTTTGGAGTCCCACTGAAAGCTTGTGTCTACCAAGCTTGTGTAGACTTTGCATCCCCTTCTTAGCACTGGCTTGCAGGATTTCAGGTCTGTCCACATGCTGTCCTGTAGGCTGTGCTTGTTTTGTGACCTGGAATGCAAGCCATCCTTTGCACTGTAAGTGTACATGCATGCATGCATTCAGCACTTTGTTGGAATGGTTCTGGTTATGGCATCTGCGTACCTAACCTGTGAGGAAGGAAAGGAGTGTCCCCATGGCATTGTGGGGTGCTGAAGCCCTGGGTATTTTAAGCTCAAGGTTGCACAGAAAGCCAGTTCTGTCTTCCCCATCAAGCATTTTGCCGTGTAAACAGTCCTTACTACTCTTTTTTACAAGAATGTTTACAAGAGTTTTAATTTCTTTGTGCCTTGCAGTGACTTCTAGTTTCCTTTTCTCTCTTCCTGCAGAGACGAGTTTCTTTCAATTCCTCCTTGCATGATCTGTCAGAAACTGTGGAAGCTTTGAGAGAGAGCCTTGGGAAGCTTGTTAAAGAGGTAAGGAGCTCCTTCGTGTCAGGAGAACACGTCACTGTGGTTTTTGTCTTAGCCTGCAATCGAGCACAAGAAGCACGAGTCTCCCTGGTGCAACTCAGAGTCAAATCCCTGGCTTGCTTTGAAAATTCCCCCCATCCTACAGCCGTTCTCCCTGTGTCAGTAGAGGCAGCATGCGCTTTGCAACCCCTTGGCCCTTCAAGTTACAAACACCATAGGAGTTTATCAGATATGTGACTAAAGATTGAGTCCTCATGGGAGGAGGAGGAATTGAGTCCTCATGGGAGGAGGAGGAAAATTTCTTTGCCTTCTCAGCAGTGGCACAACTGTTGGGCTTGCAATACATCTGCTGCCTAGCAGTGCCTTGCAAACTACTTGTGGAGTTTTGCCTCCTTTCTAGTTTTTTTCACTCAGTTGCCAACCATGTCAGGGGTGTTACTTGGTTGTATCTACTGGTCTCTGGGTGTGGTGAGGATACGGCATGTGGAAGAGATGTTGTGGCTGTTCTAATCGAAATTAGTAGCTATAGGCTACTGTTTGCTCTTTGTCTAACTAGCTTTTCGGGGCAGAGATTGTTTTCCAGTCTTTGTGGGGCACTCAGTGCAATGGCATCACAACACTGGCTGAGAAAGGCTCTGGCAAAACATAAATAGCGATTTGCAGAAGCAAAGTGATATTATAGAGACTATAAGTATTTGTTTTTGCAGGTGAAACAATGGATTAAGAAAAAAGCCCTGCATGCCTAGCATGAGTCAGAAGTCCAAAACTGGGAATTTTTTTTGAGCCAGAAAATTATCTTAGTTGCTTTTTGGCTGGCTTTGACTTCGAAGTGCTGCTACTAGGCAAAAACATTCTCTCCCTGAAGCAGAAATCACAGCCATCTAAACTAAACAATGCTGCCTCCTCCTCCTCCCCCTCGCTAGTCTTCTCTCTTTGCATCAGAGCGAGAGAGCTCAGAGCCGTGAACGGCAGTAACCTCCGAGAGCACGCACAAGAGCGGGTCACTTCAGGTTAGCGTGCGCTCCACTCCCACGGAGGGGCGGCTGCCGGGAGCCAGCGCCATGCCAGCCAACAATTCCTGGCACGCATCCCTCCCACAACCTGCCGCCGGGTCCCATTTACAGTGAAATTAAGATGATTCCAGGATCAGCTTCAGTTAAGACCGTGGCAGAGCTCTTGCTGCTAGCAGGGAAGCTGCCCTTCAGAGTTTGATTACAGCTGTTTCCCGTTATGTCACTTAAGCTTGCCTTTTTTTCGTGTCTGGGATAAAAATAATTGAAACCATGTGATACTCAGTTTGCTGATGTGGCTGAAAACGTCCCAGGGTAACGTGCCTTTTGCTTGGCAGCTGTTCTGGGTAGGACTACCTTTTATTCTGCCCTATTGCTGTGGAAACAAAGGCAGCTTTTTTCCTCTTCGTACAGCGTGAGCTGCTCCAGATGGCTTGACCGAAAGTTACTTCTTATTGTCTGGCAGGCTGATTTCTGTGTGAAAAGGAGGGACTTGCTCCCTTGTTTCGAAGGGCAGCAGCTCGAGGGGGTGGAGAGAACTATTGTTTGTGCCATGTCTAGGAGCCTTTCTAGCAAGGAATTTTAATTAGAGAATGGTCTGGACAAAATATTTGTCTCTGAGTACGGGATGGATTGGATCTGTGTCCCTGGGCTCTTTAAATCAACCTAGGAGGGCAGATTAAACACCAAGAGCAAGGGCAACTATTAAGAAACGCTTAGAGAGCCAGGTCTGATGTCTGGGAGAAGAAATAGCTCAGTAACGCTTCACATGAGATACTTGCTTCCAGTGGTGTGAGGAGAGCAGCTCTGCGTGTCAGTTGTAAAGCTGCTGGTGCCAAAGGGGAAACAAAGCTCCTTGCTCAAACTGTTTTAAAATTATGTGTAAAAATGTATTTGCTAATGCAATCCCTCTGCAAGGTGGTTAACATCTCATACGTTCGTGGGAATTAGCTGCACTTTCTATTTGTGTACCTTTGCTCATGTTAGGGAGTTACTAGTGTACTTTAGCTAAAGCAGTTGACTTTTTGCTGAGGAAAAATCAGCTGTTTTACCAAAAACTCCCCAAGGGGTCCCTTTGAATTGGACACTCCAACTGTCACACCTGAAATGCAGCCTTGGCCTTTTGGGTGAGGAATCATCAGATCCAAAAATCCCCATGAGCATATGTAACCAACAAAAGCTATTGTCTGACACTTTTTTCATTCATGTCCCATGATGCTAGTGTCCTGTCAGTCACCGTGAACCTGTGGAGCCAGATTGAGTGGCACCAGGGTGCAGACAAAGGCAGCAGTGAGTAGCGAGGAAATGAAAGTACACTTGAAGCAGTCACTCTGGACACACGTACTGAATCCCCAGGCTCTAGCTGTTCTCACAGCTGTCTTCCATCATATCAATATGTCATGTGTTTTCAGGCAGCTAAAAATAGAGGCTCCTTGTGTGACACATAGTAGCTGTTGTTTAGCATCAAGAATTTTTGTCCAGATGTTGGCACATCTAAAGCATGCACACTGCTACAGGTGAACTCAAAGGGTCAGGCTTGCCTCCCGGTGTAAGGCCAGAGTCTCTGGGTGTGCTTTCCTTGGGCGAATTTGGATTTAATTGTTCCAGCACACCATCGCTTTCTGCATTGCTGCTGGCTGGCTTTGCCAGCTGTCCTAGACGTTGATTATCTGCATTTTATTTAAACAAAGGTGACAAAACCAATAGACAGTGAGCAAAACTGGCAGATGGTCTTTGACTGACCCTGTTATTGTCTTTGACTGACCCTGTGGCAGTTGGGCCACGGCATCCAAAGTTGTTTCTGAGATGCAGCTGATGAGCAGTTACAAATACGTGTCTCAGCAGCTCAGCTTGCCCTTGCTAGTGCATGTTGCAGCATTAAGTTAATGTCACCTGATATTTCAGTAGCAGTCAAGAAATCAGATCAAATGCTAGAAAAGATTTAAAAAAGGATGGAGAGCCAGCTGTAAGATGTTACCGTGACAATATATGAAACTGTGGATGTGGAATACAGATGTAGGCCTTTCCTCTCCAAAAAGGGGTAGCAGAACTGGAAGAAGTTCAGAGAAGGGCAGTTAGGACATATAGAAGTGGAATGACTTTCACACAAGGAACCAGGGAGTAGGCTGGGACTTGTCAGCTTGGAAAAGAAATGAGTTGGGGATATGACAGAGGTCTATAGAGTTGAGTGGCCCAGAAAAAAGACATAGAGATTGAATGTTCACTGTCTCTTCCAGTACAAAAAACATGGCACCTAATGGAGCTAACCATAGCTAAGTTAAGGAGAGGGGAGAGGAGGTTCTTTCCAGTGATGTGTTGGATGTTGAATACTTGTGGATGTTCAAAACTCGAGGAGTTTACCATGGAAGAAATTCATTGGGGGTTAAGAAATAGAAGTTCCCTGAGCTGAAAATAAATGGAAGCTGGAAGGTTACTTGGGGGAAGTATCCTACATTCTTGCCCTTGCCTTATTTTTTCCTAACGTCCACTTACTGTCACCATCACAGAGGTTACTGAGATAAACAGACTTCTAGTCTGTATGGACACAGCTCTGCTAATGTTCTTACATCTCCAGACAGGGAGTCTGAGAGCAATGCTTGAGTGTAGCCTGAAACCAGTGCTCATGGAGGTGCATTGCTTTTTCTGTTGTGGTGAGCTTGGCCATGCCTCCGAGTATGGCGATGTTAATGCAATGAGTGTCTCAGGCTGAGCGCCTGGTGCTTTTATTCATGACATATTGCAGGTTGATGCTTATGCCAGACAAATGAGTCTGGAAGTACCAGTCTTCCCCGCCAGTTGTGCGTTGTCACCTCAAGCCTGGTGTCAGGCCGGTTGGGCAGGAGAAGGCTCCCTGCTGTGGCTGGCTGCATGCACAGCTCATGCTGTGATCAGGCTCCAGGCTGCAGCTGGGCTTGTTTTGAAGAGTTTTTTGGGAATGCTGTTGACAACGGGGCAGGGTGGTGCTGGGGTAGGGACAAGCGATACTGATCTAGGAGGTCAAACTGGCTGCCTGGTAAGTCGGCGGAGGCTTGCTGACCTTGGTGGAATTGTGCCAGGTGACACTGCTGGGGCCTGCAGCTCATCCAGCCTGTGTCCCATGAGCTGCACTCACTTTGATTTGTTCCTTACTCCCTCTTCTGACTGGATGCTCCCCACCCCACCTGGCGCGAGGGGACTTCACTGGAATGTGAGCCATTGTGCAACCAGGAGAAGTAGCATCCACGTGGGAGGGCAGGGAGGGCAGGAACCACCCACAGCACTGGAGGAGAAAACTTAAGAATAAAGAGCTCAGCAAGGACACATTCCTTGTGCATGCACAGAAGAGACCTCCCTCTACATTCTCCCACTGTGGCGGGGGGAAATGTGCTTTCCCTGGTCTTTACTGTTGATGTTGCTTTCAAGGGGATTCTCATCTGTTCAAAAACAGATGTGTGATTTGAAGGAGAGTGGCAAGATCTTCTCCTTTTGCTAATCCTGTGCCTATCCCTGCTTCCACTCTCTTCTCCCACTTCCCCCTCCAGTTGCTGAGCATGAAGAGCTGGAGCGACATGAGGCAAGAGGTGATGTTCCTGACGAACGTGAATGCCTCAAACTCCTCTACGCAGATCTACCAGGCTGTGTCACGCATTGTGTGTGGCCATCCTGAAGGTGGAGGGCTCAAAATTAAATCCCTCAACTGGTATGAGGATAACAATTACAAAGCGCTGTTCGGAGGCAACAGCACTGAAGATGATGTAACTAACTTCTATGATAACTCCACAAGTAAGTGTAACCCTGGCATGGCCTAAGGTCCCATCTACTTCATGGCTGTCATTGCTAGTGTTTCTCAAACTTCCACAGATCAAAGCAGGTGGTCCTGAGGGACAGCATACCTTCTGCTGTTTTAGAAAGGCATGCGCATGCACCTCCTGCACGTGCCCTTAAGGCCAGCATATCAACATGCAAGGGATTCCCAAGGGCCTTGTGTAGAGTCCACAAAAGGCTGCGCAGTGGACCTCCTTCAGGGGGAGAGGGAGCACAGTCATGTGCAGCCTTTGGAAATCTGGCCTTTTCTGGACAAATTTTGCTTGTGCCATGCAGTGGGGTTGTGGGAGCGGTGCAGAACTGGCAGTGTGGCTCTCAATGCTGGAGGCTACTGCGTGTTCCATGTTTGCTGGGCAGACCGAGGAGACTTGGACTGAAAGGGGCTTTTTGTGGAGCTTTGCAGTAGAGGATGGTTTTTGTTGTCTGACAAATGCTGTGCTTTCAGCTGTGACTGTCCTTAAAGCCCACACAAGTGGGGCATATGCCTTCTGCAGTTGTCACTGTGCTGATCAGCCACTCACCCTTGTCCTTTTCTCCTCAGCACCCTACTGCAATGAGCTGATGAAGAACCTGGAATCCAGCCCGCTTTCCAGGATTATCTGGAGGGCTTTGAAACCCTTGCTGATTGGAAAGATCTTGTACACTCCAGACACACCAGCCATAAGGAAGGTCATGACTGAGGTAACTCTAGCCCTATCCTTTGATATGTAGAATGAGGTATGTCCTCTGGCTGTGCAGCTTAGCTGCTCTGTGTTAAACTGGGCCCAAACACAAGCCTAGAAAGGATTGCCTGCAAAGCACAGCCTCCCTAGTCTCTCACCTCCAATGCACTTGCTGTTGAAGGCTCAAGGAGAAAAGGCCAGGCTGAACTCTTTTTCTAGACTTAGTTGGAAGCTTTCCTGCTGGTGCCTTTTGATTATCCACAGGCTTTGCATCTCTGATGTGGGAGTGGGGAAGACCTTGATAAGCCTTCAGGTGTCCTTCCTCTCCTCCACTGCAGGCTGGTCAGCGGATCCTTAATCATTTCCGATCGTGGTTTACCTAATGTGCTCTCTAATTCCCCACGCTCCCTCAGCAAGACTCTTCTAGCACATGGGGAGGGGCTGCCTCTGTGTGCCCTTCATCTCCAAGGCAGAGTCATTCTCCACCAAGCCTTGAAAGGCAGTGCTCAGCCACAGGCATCCACACTCCCTGTTGTTGTTTTCCTTCCAAGTGCACTTGATTTTCCCTACTCTGGTCCTTGCAGAAGCTGAGCTGCTGTTAGAATATAAGCAAGACTCAGTACTTCGCTTGACGGGTCAATGCACCTTCTCATCCCGCAGTGGATCTCTGCCAGCTTTTGGAAATAACCTTCCTCTCCTCTTTGCCAACAGGTGAACAGGACGTTCCAGGAGCTGGGTGTGTTTCGTGACCTCGGGGGCATGTGGGAGGAGATAAGCCCGAAGATTTGGACGTTTATGGAAAGTAGTCAGGAAATGGATCTCATTCGGGTCAGTATGCTGTCCTGGCCAGAACCACCACTGTCGTCTTCTGCAATAAGTGATGAAATATTTATTTTAGATGGTGCTTCAGAGCTGAGCTGTGCAGATAAATAGTATTGATGGGACACCTTCTTGAAACACACTGTCATTGTACCAATCTTGCATTATGCTTGGCATTCCTTCCTTCATGTAACAACCTGCTGCAAACAGGAGCAGTGTATGTTTAACACCTGTTTCTAATCTGCCTCTAATCTGCCTAATCTGTGGGGAAATGGGCTGTTTCTTCCACAGTGTTGCCCTAATGCGGTATGAATATCTGGCTTGGGATATTTTTGTAAACTGGGGACTTGTGGGGCTGGTGACATGTTCAGCGCCCTGTGCTGTGCACTTCTCCACAACAGTGCTCTCACAATAGCAGCAAAGTGAGCGGTCATATACCTACATCAGATCCTGGAAGGTACCAGGTGGCCTTGGGCCCCATTGGGTACAGTAGGAATTGAATGGTTATCATGCTAGAGCTGAACCTAGATGCCTGACAGTAATCTGGCACAAATCCTGTAAAAACTTAATTTGGAGTTGCATGGTACACTTAATCTAGTAATACTTGGGTGCTCATGGGAGAAGAGCAAACATCACCCTACGGCCGATTGCTTCATAATGTGCCATGCATACTACACCATGAAGAAGGGACTGGGGTGGTCTTGTTTGGATTTGACATGCTTTCTAGCCTGTTGGCTCCCTGGAGCATTGTGCCGTGTGTTAGACCTGCATTACTGGGGCATTATCTGCTTAAGTGGCTTAGTTCACTGTTGCTTCCCTCAGGTGCAACTCTGAGGGGTGGATCTTTGCACCCTGTGCTGATGTCTTCGGAAGCACAGTGATGTAAAACTGGGATCGTGCAACAGAGAAATAGTTGTAGAGTAGCTTTTCCTGCTGTCTCTGCAAGGCAACTGATGGGTGTCATAATGCAGCGGTTATACAGAGACTTCCCCAGGTCTTTTAAGGCTTGAAGTTCATTCCTTGTTTACCCCAATGTGATGCTGTGCTGAATAGTCTCTGACCTGCCCTGTTGCACTTCCCCATCAACATGACATACTAGAGGGTCAGAGACGTCATTTTCATCACTCCTGTGCCTCTCTTGGCTTTATGAAAGTTAATTCTGTAGATGCTGGCATCAGGGAGGTGAGAATCAGGGCCACCAACTGTAAATTGAACTGTTTGCTTCAGAGAGTGCAGACAGAAAGTCAAGGTTTGGATATTGGTTTGCAGTCGTGTCCTTTGAAAAATGAATGTTGCTGCGTTATTTTTTTTTTAAATGAACCCCAGGCTTTTCTGGTTTTGTATTTTATGCTTCTTATTAACCCTGCTGGCTCTGGTAGTTGATTCTTGATCTTCCCAGCAGCCTGGTCTCCTCCTCTGTATTGGTGCAATAGCAGGGGCTCATTTGTCATCTGTTGCAGTTCACACACGCAGGAATACTTCATTGTCAATGCCTGGGCAGCTCCTGGGCAGCATCCCATTCAGTTCAGAGGTGCCGCACTTGTACATGAACAGGCTGAAGCATAGAATTGCCTGTTTGTGGCTGCTTTCAAGGGGGAGGTCGGTCCTTTGCTGTTTGTTAGGCACTGAGGCTGCCATGCTGCTGGGTGACTGGTCATCACCTCCTAACTTTCTGGGTTGTGCAATCTGCTTGGTGTATGGCTTTCTGCCGAAGGAGAGGAAAGTGCTTTGCTTGCCTGTCTCTGGCACTTCCAGCTTGATGCTAACGCGGCTGCTAACTTCAGGGAGGATAACATGTGCCCCTGGAGTTAAGGAGCTTTAATGTTGCTGCTGAAGGTGATGAGGACGAGCCCTTTCCCTGCAGGCATGGTACCCTTCCTGCTGGAGAGAGAGGGTAGTGCGAGCCAACCTTGGGAGACCAAATGTGAAGAGAATGCAGCACAGCCAATCCCTGTTTGCTTGGATTTCCCTTTCGCATGTTCTCCTTTGCCAGCTTGGCCTGTTTTGTTTTCCCAGTTTGCGATGCTGCTTTTATAACTGTGTGACCCATTACCTTCTGGTTTGCTGGTAACAGCAGAGCGTGGGGAAGCTCCTCTCCTCTGGTCTTTGTTCTGGCAGAAAATCCATTTCCTGTTTTTATTGGTTAGGATTTTTACAATTTTCTCTGTTGTGCAGGGTGGGGTTTTTTTTCTCTCCCCTACTTCAGTTCAATTGTGTCCCTCACGATTAATGCTCCCCTCTTGCCTGACCCTATATTGTGTGACTAGAGGACTGGTTTCTGCTCCAATGCCAGGTGCTTCTACCTGGATTGCACTTTTGTGGGGTGTTGTGCATACACATAGTGAGGCAATAGTAGGCTAGCAGTTAAACCAGGTGAAAAAAGCACTGTCCCAGGTAGGAGAGTAGAGAGGCAGGACATCATGGCTGTACAGGGCTGCTTCAGCCAGCCCTGGCAGCCCAGTAGCAAAACATGTAAGAAAAGTCACCTGGCCTCTGGTGCTGGTATTTCTGCTCAGCACTGTGACAGCTCAGCCTCCAGCCATGCTACAGCCCCTCTCCATCCCAGCTAGGAACAGAGGTTTGTTCAGGAGAGGTGAGCAGAGCTTGGCAACCACCGTCAGCCGAATGCGTTTCTCCTGAACACACATCTTCTTCCCCATTTTTCTGGTGCAAGACCTGGTTTGCATGTGCGGGGTGCAGAGCTGTGCATGGCTCTCTGCTGCCCTCTTCTTGGGAAACGAGTGGCAGGACACGGAGGCAGCCAGCCAGCCTGCAAGGCACACCGCATGGTGTAGCTATATTGGGGGAGGCACATCCTTTGCATTGGGAGGGTAAGAGGAAGGACCCCACCATGCTGATCTTCTCAGTATGGCAGAAGGCCTCTCCCTGCACCTTTTTAAAAGGCGTTTTCCCCGGTAGTACTCATTTTCATGATGAGAGAGGAGATCTAACGTTAATTCTCAACAACTATTTCTCCTTTGAAAACTAAATATCCGCAGACGCTGCTGAAAGGCAAAGCTCTCTGGGACCTGCACTTGCCGGCTTCCAACTGGACAGTGGAGGACGTTGCCCGTTTCCTGTCAAACCGTCCAGAGGACTTCGAGACAGCAAATGGCTCGGTATATACCTGGATGGACGCCTTCAATGAGACAGACCGGGCTATCCAAACCATCTCCCGCTTCATGGAGGTGAGGGCAAGGAGGTGGGGGAGGGCAGCAGCGTGGAGTGTTCCTGGAAAGGGGAGATGGATGTTCCTCAGTCCATTTTCTCTAAACGACCAGGCTTTAGTAGAGCTGAGTGCACAGCATGTTAGAAAATATTATTTACTCAGGTGCCTAAATACAGATGTAGGAACCTAACCGTAGACCTTGTTCTTGAAGCTCTCGCTTTGGCCATTGCATATGGTTTCCTACCCTGTTGCTACTGGGCGACTGAGAGCTGCTGCTTGTTTCGGCAGCATAACAGCTCCTATTTCGATCTGGGGCTTTAGCTGGGGACTGCAGTGAAGCTAGCAGCTGCTTTAAACTGAGGAAGACATACAGAATAATGAAATTTGTTCCACTTGTTACTTGGTCATCTTGGCAGATGGGTGCAAACAGAAACAGACCTTGGCCTGTCAGGGGCCTGGTCCAAAGCCTTTGGGTCTCTCCACTGATTTTTAGGGGCTTTGAATCAGACCTAGTACATTGGTAACAGAGAAAAAAAGACTATCTTTGGGAATTGATGCTTGGATGGGATCCTATAGCTAGTATTACAATGCTAACTAACCTCTTGTCCAGAAAATACCTTTGCTAGGGTATTTTTCAGTGATATATGTTTGACTGGCAAGTGACCTGTCAAGCAGGAAAAAATGACATCTCTAGCAACATGCTGGGCTACCACGAGCCGTTGCAGCGCTGCAGCCTTTTCTTGGGCATGGCGTTACCATTGCAGAGTTCTCCTTTTTTCTCCCTCCCAAATGTAAACAAAGCACATTCTGGTTTGGTAACTTATCCTGTAAATGCTTCCAAATCTGTCCCTGTATAGTGTGTCAACTTGGACAAACTGGAGCCTGTGGCCACAGAAGTCCGACTTATAAACAAGTCATTGGAGCTTCTGGATGAAAGGAGGTTCTGGGCTGGCATAGTCTTCACTGAAATAGCTCCTAACAGCATAGAGCTCCCGCAACATGTGAAATACAAGATACGCATGGACATTGATAATGTGGAAAGGACCAACAAGATTAAGGATGGGTGAGTCCTGACGTGCTGCCTTATGAACAATTTCTTATCAGGGATGCAGTGACGAGGATTTCTAACAGAAAGGTCTTGTTCCCTTGGTGCAGGTACTGGGATCCTGGTCCTCGTGCTGATCCCTTTGAGGACATGCGCTATGTTTGGGGAGGCTTTGCCTACCTGCAGGATGTGGTGGAACAGGCCATCATCAGGGTGCAGACAGGCACAGAGAAGAAGACAGGAGTTTATGTGCAGCAGATGCCCTATCCGTGTTACGTGGATGACATGTATGTATGCAGGCTGCTTTGAAAGCTCCCAGGAGGATTGTGGCTTGGGAGGCATGGGCTCTTGTCACTCCTCAGGCATGGTTTATGTCCCTACTATCAGTGGGGGAGCAATCTCTTTAGTTTTCTTAATCCCTGGAATTAGGACACTTGCATGGAGGATTTAGAATATGTAGTGACTTGCAGAGTCCTTTCCAGGAGAAGGACTGTCTGTACAGGACTTTCACCTACAGAGTGCATTCCTGAGATGTGCCCGTATCCCCAAACCCGATACAAGCAAAAATAGCACTGGGGAAAAAAGTAGAGACCCAGCCATGGGAGAGTGGAAAGAGGACAGTTGAGAACACTCCCCAGGAAAGGCAGGTCTCTGCACCCGCAACAGTTGCAACTCCAGCGCCCGCTCCGGGCTGGAGATGTGCTCTAGACCCATCAGCCTCAGCTCATGGTGACACACTGATCCTGCGTCGTGCTCTGCACATGGGCTGCTTTGTGCAGTGAAGCCTTAGCTTCACTCTAGCAGTCGCCCTGCTCTGCTAGCCCTCGAGTGCCACCGGCAGTTGCACTGATGTTTCTCACTCTGTTCTTCTGGCTTCTTTCCTTCCTTCTCTCAGATTTCTGCGTGTCATGAGCCGCTCCATGCCTCTCTTCATGACACTAGCCTGGATCTACTCAGTGGCTGTGATAATAAAGGGCATTGTGTATGAGAAGGAAGCCCGGCTGAAGGAGACGATGAGGATTATGGGACTTGACAATGGCATCCTTTGGCTAAGCTGGTTCATTAGCAGCCTCATCCCTCTCCTGATGAGTGCAGGCCTGCTGGTGCTGATCCTTAAGGTGAGTTGACTGCTTTGGTCTGTGGCAGCAGCATCTAGAGCCTTGAGAGCCTGCTAAGCAGTGGTCTCCACTGGCACACTGGGGAGGAATTACTGAGTGTGGGTTGACCAGCAACTTTTTGGGAATAGGGATTTGGAACAAAACAGGGCTGAGTGGCTGAAAACAGCAGGAGAGGCTGTAATAGATTCAATGCTCTTGAAAAGGTGCCTCTGGTACTGCCCCACTTTTGGGAAGGCTGTTGTGCAAATTGCAGCAAGCCCAGCCTCCCCCGAGCAGCAGCTCTGCAGACCTACTTGTACTAGAGCCACCTTGGAGAGCCCTTTCAAAGCCTGATGCACTTGTTGTTTTCCTGCCAGATGGGGAATCTGCTGCCTTACAGCGACCCTAGCGTGGTGTTTGTCTTCCTCTCGATCTTCGGTGTTGTGACCATCCTCCAGTGCTTCCTCATCAGCACCGTGTTCTCCAGGGCCAATCTGGCAGCTGCCTGTGGGGGCATTGTCTATTTCACGCTGTACCTGCCTTATGTGCTGTGTGTTGCCTGGCAGGACTACGTCAGCTTCTCACTCAAGATCTTTGCGGTGAGTCTTGAGGAAACTGGCCTGGGTACTGGGCCTCCACCACTATGGCATTCAGCAGCTCTCTGGCTGGACACTGATAACAAGGAGGGGAGGTGGCAATGGGTGGATAATTTTCCAGTGTAAGAGGCTGTCAGGGCTGGGCTTGGTGAAGAGCTTGACTGAACCTGCTAGGAGCTGCTGGGAGGGTTTTGCTGGCTTTGGTAGTAGAAGTAATTCAGCCAGACTAAGCTGCGTTGATCTCTCTACGCTGTGATGCTGTACCACCAGACATGCAGGCTGAAGGAACCAGCTGCCTTTCCTCTGCACGGCACTTACCTACCTGGAGAGGGTGGCTGTTAGTGATCTCTTCCCTCACATAGAAGTCCAAAAAGCAAGGGAAAGAAATTGGGGAAACAAACAATTCTGGGTGGTGGTCCAGCAGAGACTTCAGGCCTCGCTTGCTTGTTGGAACCAAGACTGAGTCTGCCACTCCCTCTCTGCAAATACAGTCATGCTGCTTGGACCTTTGACTTTTCCTATAAGGCTTCTGGACCACCTGTGTCCCTTAGCCTTGTGCTAGAGCTGAGCTGCCCACTTGGAAAGTAATTATGAAAAACTGAATGCATGTTCATGCCTCCCATTCGCAGAGCCTGCTGTCTCCAGTAGCCTTTGGCTTTGGTTGTGAGTACTTCGCACTGTTTGAGGAGCAGGGAGTTGGTGTTCAGTGGGACAATTTCTTTGAGAGCCCATTGGAAGAAGATGGCTTTAGCATCACCACATCTGCCGTCATGATGTTGTTCGACACCTTCCTATATGGGGTCATGACCTGGTACATTGAGTCCGTCTTCCCAGGTGAGGTCTGCTTCTGAGGGAGGATCATGTCTTCACACTTCTAAATGGATCCTTTCACCCTGCTTGTTTGCCAGGGTGCAAATTGGGCAAATTTTTAAGCAGAGCTGCAGAAGGGTTGTGGAGGAAAACCAGAGACCAGCATCACAGCAAGGTTGTTGCTAATAGCAGTGACTGTTGCCCAGCACAGAGGCTGTGCCCCATTCTGGCGATGGCTGAGCTAGTCCCAGAAGCTTTGCAGCACTTCAGCTGTTCCCTTCTCTGAACTGCTAGTCCACAGACCCTCCTGCAGGGGAGGAGTTGAGAGTATCAGCATCACATGTGGCTGCTTAGCACCTTCCAGCACAGGGCTTTTAACCCTAAAATGAAGTTTGGGGAAAGTCTTACCCCCAAAGACTGGCAGTGTCTTCATCACAAAATATCTTTTCTTAGTCCTGCCTAACCTACAGGCTTCCTGGGGGTGGAGTACTTCCCTTCTTGTTTTGAAAGCTAATATGAGAAAAGGAACAGATGCAGTCAGGCTCATGTAATGCTTTTCTCTTTAGGCCAGTATGGGATTCCCAGGCCCTGGTACTTTCCTTTCACAAGGTCCTATTGGTTTGGTGAGGAACCACAGGACAGGCAACACCCTCATCCCGACCAAAAGGGGCCTTCGGAAGGTAAGTGCTGGACACAAGCCTTTCTGCAGTGAAGTGTTATGGTCTGCCTTTTTGAAAGGAGAGTCCAAGGACAGCAGGACTGGCATGGCTAAGGTGAAATTGGTCATCCCTTTGTTATCACAGTTTAGGTATGCTGATCAGGTGGGTGTATCCAGATAAACCCAAGGCACTTTGCCCACTTGAGTGCAGCTGCGTACTCCAGCCTCATGGAGTTGAGAATTCATCCCATTGTTGCCGAGCCTGGTGACACTGGAGATCTCCAACTCCCAGATGAGAGCAGTAGAGAGAAAAGAGCTAAAGGCCAACTTCTGTGAAAGGTTCCTGTCCCTGAAGAAGAAATGTGGTCATTTCTTCATATAGTTCATTTCTCCTTGGATCTCCACAGGCTTGGGGGAATGTGATGTTTGTTAGAACTCCCACACAGTTGCTGTTAAAACCTATCGTATCTCTCTATTTTGCTCTGTTTTCTTCCAGTCTGCAAGGAGGAAGAGCCTATGCATCTGAGCCTTGGTGTTTCCATCCAGAACCTGGTTAAGGTTTATCGTGATGGCAAGAAAGTTGCTGTAGATGGTCTCACACTGAACTTCTATGAAGGACAAATCACCTCCTTTCTGGGACATAACGGAGCAGGGAAAACCACTACCATGTAAGAACAAAATAATGCTTTAAGGCAGTGGGAGAAGTTACTCTGAATACTGTGGTTCCGGTCAATATGGTAGAGGTAGCTGTACAACTGCAGTGTGCAAGCTGGTGCAGACTAGGGGGCTCCACTGATTTCAGTGGAGCTCTGCTGATTTACCCTCAGAAGATGCACAGATACAGGGGACTGAAACTGGAAGTCGTTCAGGTTGAGGCTGTGCCGCATGAATCTGCTGGCAGCATTTTTTAGTAATGCCATTTGTGATTCTGACTTACCAATGTAAGGAAACAAGTTGGGACTGAAAGGATAAGAAGCTTTTAGAGGAAAAAATACTTCCTTCAAGCAGAGTCATATGGTGTGCTTTGATCACTGTTAAAACCACTGGAACTGATTTTCTCGTTTTTTTTAAAATCCATTAGTGAGATGTTTCTCAGACTACTTTCCTGATGTGGGAGTTCCCCAGGGCTTCCACCCACTCTTCATTCATCCATCCTGGCATGTGCAGCAGCCATTTCCTAGTGGTGGAACTTGCTTATCTGTTGTGTTTGTCCTTCAGGTCCATCTTGACTGGCTTGTTCCCCCCAACCTCGGGTACAGCCTTCATCCTGGGCAAAGATATCCGCTCTGAGCTCAGCACCATCAGGCAGAACCTGGGTGTCTGTCCGCAACACAATGTGCTGTTCGACTTGTGAGTAGCATCTGTAAGATGCAGGGCTGGTGTTATCCAACAGACGTTTGGGTTCTTTAGGAGTAGTGTGCTTTCACCTAGGACAGTCCTGTCTTTATCTGTGTGCATGGTGTGAGACAGCGGGGTGGTGTGGGATTGATACAAGGACATTCTGTTTGTTAGCATGTTCGTATGTGCCTATGAATTATCAGCAAAAAGCCTAAACTTTCATGTTTCGCCTCTCTTTAAAGAAATCTACTCCATTAAACTTAACTAGGACAAATGTTTCCCCAGTGCCTAGTGACTTGGGATGCTCTGTCAAGCACCCTTAACGGAGAATTATTTACATTGGTGCTGAATAGCCACACCCTGCTTTTGTCCCCTAGGCTGACTGTGGAAGAGCACATCTGGTTCTACGCTCGACTCAAAGGGCTGCCGGAAAAGAAGGTGAAAGAGGAAATGGGGCAGATGGCAATGGATGTCGGTTTGCCTCACAAACTGAAAGCTAGGACAAGCAAACTTTCTGGTAGGTTCAGCTGCTTTTACATTTCTCAGCTGCTTCCTCAGCCCCAGAAAAACTCTCTTAGGTTTCACAGAGGATGCATCACAGACCTTGGTTGGATCCTCCAATTAAATATAGACTACCACACAATTAAACACTTAAGGAAATCAGTTATTTATTAAATACCTAATCAGTGTACCTTAGTAAACTTCACAATCTTACGCTATCTTATGCTATCTAATAGCTGTAACAAGTCACTCACTTTCTCAAATACTTTGTACTTGTTTCCGTCACGACATAGTCCAGCTATATGTGATACGTGTTCTCCAAATGCTTACTAGTATATTTGGAGTTTATGGGTTTAGGTGAGAGTGGCTCAGACCATAATCTCCAAGTCCCTTGCTGTTCGTGAACCGTATGTGCATTTCTTATGCTGACTTCTGCTTCTTCAGTTGGCATCCCGGAGAGTCCTTCCCTTCTGTTCTGGAACAGCAGGATTCCTGTATCAATCTGTACCAGATAGTTGAGGGACCTAGACTCCTTTGTTTCCGACTCAACTGTCAGCACAGATTGCGCATTTGACCTTGGGAAGGGAGAGCAGGTGGCCACAGGTTGGCTTTAGTATTGAAAAGTATAATACAATTCCTTTGTGCTGCCTCTGGCACACTTCCACAGGAGGAGTGTCTCTTGGGGATCTATTTCGCAGCTCAAGCTTTGGAGACCTGTGCTCCAGATCCTCAAATACGGTTAGGCCTCCAAGCTGGTGACTTGCTACCGCCGATGTTGAGATAGTACAATTCACTTGTGGAAGGGCTTGCAAGGTGTGGTTTCCTGCAGTAGGAAGAGAGTTGGACTCCGCTGAGGGAGGACCATCCAGATGAATTATCCCTTGACCTGAAGGTGATGGGACCCTGAAGGCCTGGAACGGTAGCAGTGCTTGGTCTTCTCAGTATGCAATTCTGCTTTCTCTTGGAGAGCTTATTATCTACTGTGCTGCAGCTATTGCTGTTCCCCTCATCTCTGCCTCGGCCTGAACACCTCTTTCTTCCTGTGCCTGTCAGGTGGCATGCAGAGGAAGCTCTCAGTTGCCTTAGCCTTTGTTGGTGGCTCCAAGGTTGTCATTCTGGATGAGCCTACAGCTGGGGTGGATCCTTATTCTCGCAGAGGGATATGGGAATTGCTCCTGAAGTATCGGCAAGGTATGTGGTCTTTTTCTCTACTTCTAATGAATGTGTCATGGAAGGCAAAAGAGTATCAATCTGATTCATGACTGTTTCCATAGCAACGTGTCTTGGCAAATCATTGTTGCCTGCACTGAGGAAGGAACAAAAAGCATGCAGGATAAAGATGTTCTGATCTCTCATCTGTCCTCCTTTCTCATTCTGTTCATGTCAGAGTTCATGAACAAAGTTCCTCACTGGGTTGTGAGGGCAGTTAAAGTCAGAAATTCACCCTCGGTGTGCAGCGGTGTCATGTTCTGCTCTGTGCAGTCAACCTTGCTGACATGAAATTAACCTGCCTTTGCTGAGCATGACAAGGGCCTTCAGTGAGTGGGGAGAATAAACCCATGACAGCAGTTGTGAACCTTTTCCATACTGCTAGCCTTGTTCAAAGGAGCCTGGACTTGTGGCGTCAACATCCCATGCAACTTCATGGCAAGATCCAGATGATTGTGCCTTTGGCTTGGGAACATGGGTATGGTTGACTTACCAGCAGTGTCTTCTTCCCTTGCTTTCTTCCAGGCCGCACTATCATTCTCTCCACGCACCACATGGATGAGGCAGACATTCTGGGGGACCGGATTGCCATCATTTCTCATGGCAAGCTCTGCTGTGTTGGCTCTTCTCTTTTCCTGAAGAACCAGCTGGGAACAGGCTATTACTTGACCCTGGTCAAGAAGGATGTGGATTCCTCTCTGAGCTCCTGCCGAAACAGCAGCAGTACAGTGTCCTATCTGAAAAAGGTACAGCTGACCCTTCCTGCTCATATTCATTCTCCCTTCATGAAATATTGGACTTACGGGAAGCAGCAGCTAAGATTTTATGTGGTAGAATGTCTCAAAGATAAATCCCTTACTCTTTAAAAGAGCGTTACTTGCTTTTATAAGTACTATGCCAGATCATGTTCCACGGGACGTACATCTCCGTTATAGTTTCTTTCAATGCCAGTGTCCAAAGCTGATTGGAGAGATACAGAATAGATGAAGCACACACTTTTGTAAAGCTCACTTCTATAGCTGTGACCTCTTACTTGTATTTCAGCCCTGTGCAGTGATATGTCACCATTACTTTCTGACTCCTCTGTGGAGTATCCAACACGTTACAGCATCTGGTTGGAGTTACCTAGAGTGTAGCATCTGATGGGCCCCTTTCTGATTAAACAGCAGGAAACAATGGTTGTCTTCTCTTTTGTGACCAGGATGACAGTGTCTCCCAGAGCAGCTCTGACGCTGGCCTTGGCAGTGACCATGAAAGTGACACACTGACAATAGGTGAGGCTTGGAAAAGAATGTAAGATTCAGTCCCAGTGCTGACATTGCTCTATCTTTGACCTTGGACAACTGCCTTAACCTTGTGCCCCTGTGTAGCTACAGTCTTGGGACAATTACTGAGTCTACCGAGATGGTATTTTTAAATCTGTAAATATTGGAACATTTTTCTTTAGTGAGCCACTTTGGGTTCAAGCTGTCATGAGATTTAATAACCAAAGATTATACAGTTGCTAGGCCTGTTTGCAATATGTAACAGTCGCTGGTGAACTGTGCATCAATGACTTGCAGGGCTGCCAGTAACATGTAAAAGCTCTCCCAGATTCTGCAAATAAAAAGAATAGCCAGGCTTGGGTCCAGACTTTGTCCTGGCTTGTGTTAAATGTAAAAAGAAACCAGATTTTCCATGGAAATGAGCTGCTTTCCAGAGATGTCCTATTTTCCCTCCTTTTCTTCCGGCATGATTTTTCAGGCTGATCTCTTCTTTCCACATAATGAGCAGTAACAAGATGAACACCATCTTTTCCTTTTGGTTCTTCTAGATGTCTCTGCAATTTCAAATCTCATTACAAAACATGTTCCTGAGGCCAGGCTCGTGGAGGACATCGGCCATGAATTAACCTATGTCTTGCCATACAAGGCTGCTAAAGAGGGAGCTTTCGTGGAGCTGTTCCATGAAATTGATGACCGTCTCTCTGATCTTGGCATTTCCAGCTATGGGATCTCTGAAACCACCCTGGAGGAGGTGAGCTGAAGGTTCTCTTTTGACTTAAACTAGGCAAAATGAATCATGGCAGAAATAAGAACGAGAAGGAGTCTTGTCTCTTCCTGTAAACATTTATTGTAGGACAGGCAGTTTTGCGTTCCTCTCCAAAATGGATTGTCTTCTGCCCTGTTTAAGTGTGTGGTCATAGAAGCGTGCATTAAAAACTGAAAATTAGTACAGGCAAGCATAGACAGATCCTTTGTACTCAGTTGCACTTTGCTGAGATGTCATGTAAAGGTTGGCCCCCAGTTTGGCTTCTAATGAGTGTGTAAACACTTTTGAGGTATTTTTAGGGATGCTTTGTGCTGCGCTTAACTGAAAACATATATTTCAGTACTGGTGACCATACTTTACAGAAACCACTTAGACATATCATAGAATCATAGAATCATTAAGTTTGGAAAAGACCTCTAAGATCATCGAGTCCAACTGTCAACCCAACATTACCATGCCCACTAAACCGTGTCCCTAAGCACCTCATCTACACGTCTTTTAAATACTTCCAGGGATGGTGACTCCACCATTTCCCTGGGCAGCCTGTTCCAAGGCCTGACCACTCTTTCAGTAAAGAAGTTTTTCTTTTATCACAGACATGTCATGCACTTTATTCCCTGTTTATGTGGAATGTCTTTTTTTTTTTTTTTTTTTTTTTAAATAACGACAAGGGAAAGTGAAACCGTGGTGTTGTCACTTACTGAGGTTGCCCTCTAGGTCCTCCCACAGCTGTGAAGGCTTTGGCTGCTATCGGCAATTTGAAAATGTTTTTTTTTCTGATTTAGGGAGAGTCCAGGGGACAAGCTCCGCAAAGGTGCCTATTCAAGCATGAACAGGAGTGTGAGCACTGTCAGACTAGGAGGAAGATGGGATTCCCCAAATTTAGCAACTAGGTCTTTATGTGAGACATAGGAAAGAGCTTGTGTTTGAGATGCAGTGAGAACTGACATTGGAAAGGGGGAACAGCTGGTATGTGGTTACGGGCTGGCTCCTGGAAGCTGGAGAGAAGCCATAAAGTCCGTGTCCCCATCACGCAGGGCAGAAACCCTATATCCTCCTTTCTCGTGCTGCATCTGTCAGTCTTGTGCTCTCTCATGGCATCTCCTGAAGCAGTCCCCACAATATCACTCCCCTTCTAATTTTCACTGACACTTACCATTGCTTTTCAGATCTTCCTGAAAGTCGCTGATGATAGCGGTGTGGATGCAGAAACGTCAGGTGGGTGTAGCTGTCTCCTACAGCATTGAAGGGGACTTCAGGGGGAGGTACCCTTTCATATGGTATTTGAGCTGTTTAAGCTGACCAAGCCTAGATATTTCAGGAGTAAAATCTCAGTGCAGGGTTTAGCAACCAGCAGAGTAAAGGGTCTAGTGGGTGTCTCAAATGAGGAGCATTCCTGGTCTCACCAGCCTTGGGCAGGTGGATGACCTTTGTGTATGGCAGCATGTCCAGCTGTACAGTGACACATGGCAAGGTGTGAAGGCCTTGTTTCAGATTGAACTGGAACTCTCCTTTGCTAATATTTTAATGACCTAAAATAGCTGTTCTTAGTATGCTTAACGCATGTTTTTATATACTGTTAACTTCTATTGACTCAGTGGTAGCATGTTTATTTTGTAATAGTGGAGTTTCTAGTGTTTGAGTGTATTGTGAATTACTTGACTGACACTATTGTCTACTCTGAGGAATAGGAAAAACTCTTGAGAGGGTCAGACTGCAGTAGGGACCAAATTACTTTCTCATTCTGAGAGCAGCTCACTGCACTAAGTGCTTGTGCCAGCATTTCCTGATAAACTGGTGCTAGCAAATTGCACTTGGAGTCATATGCGTATTAAGTAAGAATCTCTTACAGTGAGAGCAGCCTGCAGTTTCTATTGCTAAATGGAAAAAAAGCGTCCAATGCACTGGAAGAAGCTTCTAGGACAGCACGCAAAAAGTGCTGCATAAAACATGTGAACCTTGCAGAGTGACAGTCTTGGTTTTACTTTTACTGCCACTGGAGTCACTCCAGATCAGCTCCTCAGTTTGCAAATGGAAGACATGTAAAATGAAAATGATACTGCTTTGTTTTTTTCTGGGGCTAATTGGAAGTTAACTGAAGCAATTCAGCTAATCATAACTGCATTATTTTCAGATGGGACATTGCCAGCCAGAAGGAACAGGCGTGTGTTTGGAGACCGACAGAGCTGCCTTCGTCCATTTACAGAAGATGATGCATTTGATCCTAATGATTCAGACATAGATCCAGGTATTGCTGGGGCTCAAGCCTGTTTTCTTATTGTGAGTGTGGATGCTTTTTCATACTACAAATACTGCAGATCTTTGGCTGAGACTGCCAAAGGAGTGGTGGGTATTTGCCTTTAGGAATAGTGGGCAGTGCAGTATCCACAGCCTGCTCAATCCTCCCATCAAGGCTCAGAGAGGTAAGGGTGAAATTGCATCCGTGTGAATTTCTGTTGCTATCTCTGCTCACCACTTTCTCTTTTTCGATGAGTGAGAGTAGCTGCTCCAGCCGTCACCCTGTGTTTCCAGTGCAGAAGTGGCCAGAGAGCATCTCTGTGAGCTTTTGAATGAGGGTCATTTCTTCTTGCTAGCAGAATCCAGAGAGACAGACCTTCTCAGTGGCATGGATGGGAAAGGATCCTACCAGATGAAGGGCTGGAAGCTCACCCAGCAGCAGTTCATGGCTCTGTTGTGGAAGAGGCTGCTTATTGCCAAGAGAAGCCGGAAAGGCTTCTTTGCTCAGGTGAGAACATGTGCAGGGTCCAAACATGTGCAGGGTCAGCTCTGGACCATGCATTGTGTTCAGAGTTGAAGGTGGGCAGAAAACTTCAAGGGAATATGGGTAACCAAAACTGGTGTTCATAGCACATCTGGGCAAAAGGGGGCCTGTGCAAGTGAAAGGAGTTACATGATAACCAAGTAGTTACAGTATTCTTGCACAGCAAGGATGCAACTAAGGTTCAAATCCAAATTTGGCCTTGAGAGCAGCATTTAGAGGCTGAATCCTCTGTATCCCAAGTGAATGCCCTGGTTGAATGCCAGCATAGGTCTTGTATTGGTGTCTAGCAATGCCTTGGTGTAAATAGCAAAGACCTTCCTGGGAAACTTTGAAAAAGTTTTGATCCATTAAGTGACTCACATGTAGCTCCTGATGTCTCTTGGAATATTTGCTTTAAAAAGGGCTTGCTCTTTCCTTGCAATTTCAGATTGTGCTGCCAGCTGTCTTTGTGTGTATTGCTCTCATGTTCAGCCTGATCGTTCCTCCCTTTGGGAAGTATCCCAGCCTGGAATTACAGCCCTGGATGTATGATGAGCAGTACACTTTTATTAGGTATGTTTCTTGTGGCCTAGAAATGGTGCTAAATCCTGCAATTCTGCTCTTCTCTGCAAATGTGAGTTACTTAATTCCTTACCAGGTTGTTTAAATTCGTTTAGCTCAGAAGCATGTTTTAGTGGAGTCCTGGTATTTTCTTTTTAGACCTTTAAATGCCAACTCTTAACTACTGGCAAGGTCATATTTATTTCTGAGTGGTCCTATGACTCTTGTAATACTATGCACGAAGACCAGGAGTGTGTGTGTGCTCCTGGGCCAAGCATTCTTCAAAGGGAAATTTCTACATATACCCTTTTCCTGAGTTCTTTCACTGTGCTCGCAGTCTTGCTCTGCTGCTGCTTTTACTGTGTGCCTATTATCCCACTGACCTGATAGTGTTTCTCTGCTGTACCCGTAGCAATGATGCTCCAGAAGATGCAGGCACTCAGAGGCTTTTGGATGCACTTCTCAATAAGCCTGGTTTTGGGACACGCTGTATGCAGGGACACTCCATCCCGTAAGTAGAACTCTGGGCTGGGAAGAGGAAGCCCAGCCCTGGCTTCTGGTGACCCAGTATATTTAGCTGGCTTTAGGGAATGATAGTCATTCATGGCTAGAGCAGGATTTAAGGCAAAAGAGTTGCAATTAGATTCAATTTTTCTGCTCAGGACCTTTTAGAAAGTTACCAGCCCTCAGCACGGTGAGGGAGTGAGATTTGAGTGCAAGTCCTTACTGACAGAGATGGAAAGGAGACAGTAGTCTCTCCCTCAAATTACTGTTTGGTCCTGAACATGGAAAAGGACCTAATTGTGTTGCTGCAATGTTGTTGACTGTAGCTATTCCCATTCCACAGTCCTCTGTTTCTAGCTGGACTAGAAACCTAGGTTAGCAGCCACACAGAAAATGAAAAGCAGAAAGAGTGGACAGCATTGGTGTTGTTTCCTAGCTCTGCCACTGACTTGCTGCATGGCCTTGGGCAAATCACTGAAGATCCAGGCCATGAGTGCAGAAGGGGTGAAGTATACAGAGTCCAGGATGGTGTGTTTCTAGCCTGGAAGAACTGCAGCTCATTTTCTCAGGATGATGGGAAAGGGGGCAAGGGACCCTATGTGCTGGCCAGTGGTGGAAAGTAAGCTGTATCCTGCAAAACAGACAGAGGAGCTGGGTTACTCCACCCATGGGGCACAGGGAGGAGGCTGTCCACTGATGCTGCCTTGGGGAAGAGCAGTATTCTGGTGCCCCAAAGGCAGAAATACCATCCAAGAAATGACTGTCTGCTGTGATCTTAGAATCATGGAATATCTCAAGTTGGAAGAGACCCATAAGGATCATCGACTCCAACTCCCTGCTCCTCGCAGGACTACTTAAAACTACACTGTATCACTAAGAGCATCGTCCAGATGCTCCTTGAAATCTGGACACTGTGCATGCTGGGACTGACTGAAATAAAGCACTCGCATGCTGCGGAGCGAATGAGAAAGAGGGGAGTGCCCGGCACTACTCAGTGTTGGTCAGCCTCAGTCTTTTTGGCACTGCGATCTGTTAGAAGCTGCAGAACCTGGTCTGTTGCTGAGCTCTTTGACTCAGTGAGGACAGGCTCCTTTGAAAAACAGCCTGCCTCTTCTGGGGACTGTGGTGTCTGTTATTTAAATGGCTTGTAAGCAAAGGCCATCATAGTTGTTTTAAAAACTGCATTTGCCTTGCCTCTTTCTTGACACAGAGACACTCCTTGCACCATGGGGCAGAGGGAATGGACCACCACTTCAGTCCCAGACTCAGTTCTGGACATCTTCTTGAAAGGCAACTGGAGCATGGAGAACCCTTCCCCATCTTGCGAGTGCAGCAATGAGAAGATCAAGAAGATGCTGCCTGTGTGCCCCCCTGGTGCAGGTGGGCTGCCACCCCCACAGGTACGACAGAGCTCAGTGGTGCTGCGATGAGGGGTGCTCCTGTAGAGCAGAGCGGCTGGGGGTGATTCCTGCGTGCAGCACTGCACACAGTTTGTTTGACTCAGCATCTGCGTTTTCTCATGGGCGTTTATCTGTTTTTCCCGGTGACACCAGCGCGAGCAAGACACTGCTGACATCCTCCAGAATCTGACAGGCCGCAATGTATCAGACTACCTAGTGAAGACCTACGCGCAGATCATTGGGAAAAGGTAGCTGTTGAACACACCCTCTCTTTTCCCTCCTCACCAAATGCTGCTTGCTGTATGGGGGATGCTGCACGGCTCAAGCGAATAGGCCTGGGCAACCCAAACTTCAGCAGTGGGCCAGACCCACTCAGCTCCTCAGACTGTTCTGATCCACAGCTCAAGTGGTGTTTCTGCTTTATTAGTGATGCTGTGGCACTTCTGAGGTAGGTGTCCTGAGCCTTGTAGGCAGAGTACAGGGAAAGTCTGGGCACCAACCCTAGGGATTACATTGAAGGGGAGTGGTGGGACTATGTCAGATGTGACAGCCTGTTGCACTCTTTTGCCTGGCCTGTAGCACTGGCAGGTCTGTCTCTCCTCTTGATCCACGTATTATACGTTGGCTTTCTTTTCTGTCTCTACAGCTTAAAGAATAAGATCTGGGTGAATGAGTTCAGGTGAGTTACTGCCTTTTCTCTCATTTGTATGTGTCCACTAACCCTTGAGCACTGTATTAAGCAGGACAGACCCACCCCGCTTTGCAGGGTTTTTTTATATGACTCTTAACTGCCAAATGTTGAAGGAACATATTTAAGGATAAACTGGGACAACCCCAGAGCACATCACTGGAAAGCATGCCTGCCTTATGCGGAGAGCAGTATTGGCTTGAAAAGATTTGCAGGACCAGCCTACTGATGCTCCATCCTGGGAGGTGCTGTTCTTCCAAGCAAGGGAAGCAGGGAGATGTCCTGCTTTTCCTGCACTGGTAGCAGAGCATAGCTGCATTCGTTAAATGAAACAGCATACTGAGCTGTCATAAGATGGGTATTTAGCCCCAGAAACAAGGAGTAGGAGACATCATGGCTAAGCAGCAGTGTAGGAAGATCAAACTCATCCCTTCATGTAAGACTGGAGACACTTGCCTTGGATATAGTGCAGGAAGAGGAGACATCTGGGGAGGGAGGGAGGAGTGGCATTTTCTGGAGGTCAATGAGTAGTCAGATCTTAGGATCACTTTCTATCTGAACTTTCAGATATGGCGGCTTTTCCTTGGGAGCCAGCAGTTCCCTCATGCTTCCTCCAAGCCATGAAGTCACTGACGCCATTAAACAGGTGAAGAAAATCTTGGAGCTAGCACAGGTGAGCAGCTGTCCCTCACAAACCCAGGATGCACTAACACCAGAGTCTTGTTACTTGAGACATGACTTGGAAGCCATAAAATGAGGAGCATGTGTATGTCAGCTGTGTCCAGTGGCTTTTCCCCATTGCCTCTGAGGTGAGGTCTTCCAGGCTGGTGTCTGGGAGCAGCAGAAGGCTTGGGGACGTGCTCAGCTGAGGCTTACGCAGCCCACATTGCTGACGTGGGTTCTGCCCAACACCAGCTGCAAGCCAGTGGGGATTAGAGACACCTCTGAGTGTTTTGTGGCAGGACAGGGCAGGCTGTCTCAGGGAATTGACAAGTAGTTGCCATCTCCTTCAAAACCTCAGTTCAGCCCTCCTGTGCTGAGTCTTGCCTTGGTTCAGAAGAGAATTTGGGACACTGCTTTCTTCTGAGACTGCCTGTGGGCTGCTGAAAGTTACCAGCAACCCTGGTTAATACTTATTGCTGGGAAAAAAGCAGGCCTAAGGCTGACCTCTCTTACTGGTGGGACTGCAGAAAGGAAAGGGGGGAGGAAAACTGCAATTTCTCAGCCTTCTTAGCACCTCCAGCTTGGTGGATACAGGCTGCAGAATGGAAAGAAAACTGTCAGAGCTGTAAAAAATGTAGTGTGACCCCCGCTAGACTCCAGGACATAAATAACGGTATTCTCAGAGGGGAATTAACTGTCTTTTTGCTGTTTGCAGGGTAGTTCTGGAGATCGGTTTCTCAACAGCTTGTCAAGTTTCATGAAAGGCCTGGATACAAAGAACAACGTGAAGGTAAATTAACCAGTCCCCACTGCTGTGCCTGCTAATTGAAGCTCTGGTAACCTGGGGTTATTTTCAGTTAGCAAAGTCCCGGCAATTTGCCTTGGACAACTGTGCAGACCAGAGCTCTCTGTATTTGCTAGTGGAGCAAATGCAGCTTGTATTCTTGTGGGGGTTTCCCCAAAATCTGTTTCTCCCTTGGAGTCTAGGCCTAAGGCCCAGAAGGAGTTCAGTGCTGGATCAGTGCTAGCTTCCAGCAGCCTTTTGTGATTATTGATGAAATTGTATGTTCTGTCCCTGAGCAGCCTAGCTGGAAGGATGTGGAAAGAAATTATATGCCCTCAATAGAGGAAGGGTTGTTCTGCAGGGCTCAGGAGCCTGTTGGGTGGCTGAGGTACCTGGTGCCTTTCTGACGCTGATGTGATCTCTTGCAGGTGTGGTTCAACAACAAGGGCTGGCATGCCATCGCCTCCTTCCTGAATGTGATCAACAATGGCATCCTTCGGGCCAACCTGCAGCAGGGGAAAAACCCTAGTGCTTATGGGATCACTGCCTTCAATCACCCACTCAATCTCACCAAGCAACAGCTCTCTGAAGTGGCCCTGTAAGTCCTGACATGAACACAGATGGGTTTGGGCTCATCAGCTGCTGATTACTGGAAACACGCAACATGGGAGGTGTTAGCCTCACTGGTGGACCCTTGGTGGCCTGTGGCATTTAGGCTCTAATGTGCTGACCTTATTTTCTGTGGTCTGGGCAGGTGGCAACATGTGCTGTTAAGCACTTGCTGCTGAACAGCACTGCTCTTCAAGCTTTCTGTGTCTCTGAGTCCCTGGAAGCTGCAGTTTCTAAAAACCAGTGTAATCTTGAGACCTTCTGCCAGTTGGGAAATTCCTCTCGGCCATATCCAGAAAGGCAGCTCGCCATGAATATGGTCATTCTTTTGTCTCAAGGCGCCGCCGTTTGACTAGGAACCATTGATAGATCCTGTGCAGTTTTGCTCACTGTCTCAAACTGGGGGGCACACAGTAATGCAACAGGGCTTACTCCACTGAGGCATTGACTAGTCCACTACTACCACAACCAGAGTCAGGACCCATAAGCTGTCTGCAGATACATTCTTCAAATCTTAGAGCAGTGGCAAATGACAGTCAGATACTTCTGAACTTTAAAACAACACAAAAAACCCCAAACCCCCCAACACGGCAAGAAATGCATTAAGTGGGAAACAAAGTGGTGGTGATAAGAAAGGCAGAAAGCAGTCTGTTGTGCTGAAATTACCAACCAATCTCCAGGTTGTGGTGCTATCCTTGAGATGCCAATAGGCTGTGTATGTTCTCTTCGTTATACGGCTGGAGAAAAACTGCAGTTAAGGCAGCCTGGTGTGGTCATCCTTTACCGTGCAAAACAGGGACAGCAGAAGGAGAAACTGTTTCTGCATTGTCCTGCGTGAGCGGCCTCATTTCATCTCAAAGGAGCCAGCACCAACATACAAACATTTTGCTTTCTTCTTTTTTTGTCCAGGATGACCACCTCTGTGGATGTCCTCGTCTCCATCTGTGTGATCTTTGCCATGTCCTTTGTTCCTGCCAGCTTTGTGGTCTTCCTTATCCAGGAACGTGTCAGCAAGGCTAAACACTTGCAGTTCATCAGTGGTGTAAAGCCTGTGATCTACTGGCTGGCCAACTTTGTCTGGGATATGGTAAGGACTTTGTGACTGTGCTAAACTGTAATCCATTCTGTGTTTGCAGGGTGTCCATTGCACTGAAGTGCAAAGTGCAGTTGGGGCCAGTGGGCACCACATTAATTCAATGAAGAACAACTATGCCTATAACTTCTGTGTTTATTCTCTTGGGGCGGTGATTCACTTCAGGGAGACAAGGAACACTGAACAGAGGATGGGAGGGCAACCATAAGCTCAATCATCAGCATTTATTATGTCACTTTAAAATACCTGCACCAAAATGTTTGCTTGTGTAGCCCCTTGTTCTGCTCTGCTCCAAGCAGGTTTTTTCAACCTGTGGTGTCCACAACCTCTGAGAGTCTACTGACTACTTCTAGATGGACCAAGAAATGTAAATTCATGCATACTACATTGTAGTTCACACATGTGACACTCCTAAGAGTCTCCCATTGGAAACAGCTTTGGTAACACTGAAGAATGTTGAAAACCATTGGCTCAGAGCAGAAAGACACCTTCATTTTTTTTGTCATCTGGAAACAAATCTAAAGCCATATTTTTCATCTTCCAGTGCAACTACATTGTTCCAGCCACACTAGTCATCATCATCTTCATCTGCTTCCAGCAGAAGTCCTATGTGTCCTCCTCCAACTTGCCTGTGCTGGCTCTCCTTCTATTTCTCTATGGGTAAGGGATTTATCATCAGAAGGATGACCGGGAAGGCTCTTAGACTTGGAAGGTGCTTACCTGATGTTGTTGCTTTTCCTCTTGCCAGGTGGTCCATCACCCCTCTCATGTATCCAGCCTCCTTTGTGTTCAAAATCCCTAGCACGGCATATGTTGTGCTGACCAGCGTGAACCTCTTCATTGGCATCAATGGTAGCGTGGCGACCTTTGTCCTGGAGCTCTTCACCAACAACGTACGTTTCCCCAGAAGCTCCTCACTGTCTTGTGCTGCTACAATCTAGTTCCATGTTGGTGCTGTGTTGCCTTTAGCAGCCAGTTCTCCAGAAAGGCTAGCCCCTGGCCTGTACCCATGAGCTACTGCAGCAGTTTAAACATAGGTTCTGATGAAAATGGGTTAAAGCCCACTTCAGCAATGTTCACAGAGTAGTTAAGGTGGGAAGGGACCTCCTGAGATTGTCTAGTCCAACCTCTGAGCAGGGTTGGCCAGAGCAGGTTGCTCAGGGCCATCAGGTTTTGAACATTTCCAGGGATGGAGACTCCACAGTCTCTCTGGGCAACCTCTTCCAGATCTCAATCACTCTTAGGGTAAAAAAAAAAAAATTTCTTACATTCAAACGGAATTTCCTGTATGTTCTTCTTACGGGGCAGTTTCTGTCTACTACAGGCCGTGGCGAGCACTCAAGCATTTAGTTGCCCTCAGTTTTGCCTCCTGTGGTAGACCCTGTCTAAGTGTATTGGGAACTTACGCACCTCACTTCAGTTTTTCCAAAGCCAGATGCCTATTGGGGAAGGTGCAAGTTCCTCTCATGCTTGTATGCAACACAAGATGTCTTAGCAGGCCCCATTTGACCCCCACTGGTGTGAAGTGTTCCGTGTGGGAGGAGGTTGAGGAGACCCTGTGGGAGTTACCTGTTGATTGTACCACTGCCTGTGGGCATAAGGAGGCAGTCCTTGATGATGGTCCCTTTTGTTACAAGGCCTGTTTTAGGTCAGTAAAAACATGTACATGCTTGAAGATAAGTGCCTGGCAGAACAGGAACCTCTCCTCAGGCTGCTGCCAGTCCAACCCGTGGGCTAAGCCAACTAGAAGACAACAAAGGAGAAGGATTAGAGCCTCCAATATGGGATAGGGAAGGGTTACCCACAGCTTCTGAGATAACCAGTCTGTGGAAGCACAACTTTCCTGTCTCCTCAACCTGTAGCCTTTCTGCATGTTATCGTTTGCAGGCACTGCCTTTTAGACTGTGAGCATTTGGAGGAATCTCTCCTTCAGTGCAGTTTGCTACGCAAATACTAATGCAGTATTAATAGCATCTTGAGCAATGCAACAACACTGACTGTCCAGAGGAGCCATGGCACTGGCTCTTGGGAGAGCATTTCTAATCCTTGAATTTTTGTGGGGTTGTAGTGTTGGGGGAGGGAGAGGTCAATCACAACATGGGTCACACTTGGCAGGTGGTGGCTGCTTTCTGCTCAGATGGCTCACTGGTACTTGATTTTGTCTTAACAGAAGCTGAACAACATCAATGACATCCTGAAGTCTGTCTTCCTCATCTTCCCCCACTTCTGCCTGGGGCGGGGACTCATTGACATGGTGAAAAACCAGGCCATGGCTGATGCTTTGGAGAGGTTTGGTAAGTGAAATTGTGTATCACAGGGACAGTGGCCTGAACTGAATAGGAAAAGCTCGAGTCTGCTCCTTATGAGCACCCTTTGCTCCTCTGACTTTCCAGGAATTGAAAGTGCACGATTTGCAGCACAGATCTGATGAAAGCTGGCAAGTCTCCACAGCTTAGGTTGTTATGGAGACTAAAGGGGGCCTGGCAGATAGTGTCCCAGAGTTTTGAGTTATTAGGGGCATTAAATGAAAATGCATAAAGCCAACTGTATGGAGAGGATCATTAGGCCAAGTGTAAGGAGTGGCTGAGATTCTGGAAAGCTGGGTATTTTTTTTCTGGGATGCAGATGCCAGGCCTGAGTCACAGTCTTTCTGTGCCTCACTAACCTTTCAGGAAGGTGGGCCAGCTCTTCTTTGGGAGACTGAATTTTCTGGGCCCGAGCCCCAACTTTACTACAGTAAGAAATGTGCACGCAGCTGCAGCTGGCCCCTTGTGTAGTCTCTCCCTTCCTTCCTCCCGCTGGCTGCTCTCCAGTTGCCCCGGTGCCCAACTTGGTGAGCTCTGCAGGAAGAAATGCTAGTCTGCTACTGTTGCTCTGGAAAGGTAACTGTGCTCTTCATCTCATTTTGGCAGGAGAAAATCGTTTTGTGTCCCCTCTGTCATGGGACTTGGTGGGAAGGAACCTCTTTGCCATGGCAGTAGAGGGCGTTGTCTTCTTCCTCATCACAGTGCTCATCCAGTACAGATTCTTCATCAAACCCAGGTACATTGTCTGCTCCACTTCACCACTGCAGGCAGGTGAAGTTTTCATTGGTGTCCCCCATGAAGTGGGAAAAATATTAACTATGGAGGCCCTGTCATCTTCTGCAAGGCTTTATCATGTTGCTTTCTCCAGGCCTGTCTATGCCAAGCTGCCTCCTGTGAATGATGAAGATGAGGATGTAACTAGAGAGAGACAGAGGATAATTAGCGGAGGAGGACAGAGTGACATCTTGGAAATCAAGGAGCTAACCAAGGTGACAGAAAAGTTCTGCATTCCTAAGACTTGGTGGCACAACACCATGCAGTTCACCAGAAGCCTCATTCAGAGGGATTTGGTGGGATCAAAACCGGAGCATGTTTGGAGTGTTGAATATGTATAATTATAGTTCTCTCTGACATTGTCCTTCTCATAGTTTTTCTCCTGGTTTCAGATTTACAGAATGAAGCGAAAGCCAGCGGTTGATAGGATCTGTGTTGGAATCCCCCCTGGAGAGGTAAGCTTATTTGTCAAATTTATTGCTTTGCTATTACTGCAGTATTTAAGAGCAACAGACAGCAAAGGGTAGGGTAAGATCAGAAACAGATGATGTTCAAATTACATCAAAGGCAGTTGCCTGGAAGTTGAAGCAGCTTCTCATTCTGTCTCTCTCTGCCTTTGAAGAAGATACTGAACTCTCAGTGTCTGGGACCAGAGGCCAAACTCTGGTACCCTCCAAGGTTTGGTACAGATACACTGTGGTGGCACTGCACCAAGGTGACACCACAGTTCGTTCATTTTCCCACCCTAAAGATTTATACTTAAAGTGAAAGTCCAGAAGGTTTTTTTCCAAAAATGCACTGAAGACTCTCTCCAGCTGTCTTGAGGGTCAAGTTTGCTCCCTCCCATTTTGTCATTGCTGAAAATGATGCAGCTGAATCCTGTTCTCAAACACTCTGTACTGATCTGCTCTTGTATCCCCAGTGCTTTGGACTCCTGGGAGTAAATGGTGCTGGCAAGTCATCCACTTTTAAGATGCTAACTGGTGATACAGATGTGACAGGAGGAGAAGCTTTCCTCAAAGGAAACAGGTGAAAGACCATGCATCTTTCCTCTGCTTTATGTCAAAGCAGGTCCTTTGCTGCTTTCTCCTCCACATTTCACAGCCTTTGTTCCACTTCCAGCAAGTTGAAACTCTGCCCCGCTTTTCCCTTTTTCAACTCCTGGCATCTGTTTCAGCCCTTCGCTGAGTCTGGTAGAGTACTTCAGCAGCTTCGGAAAATTGATCTGGTCTGGTAGTCACTTCTGAATACCTGCCCTCTTATATTTAAATGTCATATTTTAAAAAAGAAGGGGGCAGGGCAGGGAGAGAGAAAAAAGAATTTGGCCAAAATGGACTTCTAGGATCCTGTATTTTTGTTAGTTCAGTGATTCCAAAACCACTGTTTCACTTTTCTCCTTCTAACATCTAAAATAGTAGTTTTAAAATCCTAACAAAGGTTTTTTTCTTTTACAGTATCTTGTCCAACATCCAAGAAGTCCATCAGAACATGGGCTACTGCCCACAGTTCGATGCAGTTAATGAACTGCTGACAGGGCGAGAGCACTTGGAGTTCTTTGCGCTCCTGAGAGGTGTTCCAGAGAAAGAAGTCTGCAAGGTAAACACCATAGGACCCACCCCAGTGACCAACTGTTCCTGCTTGCATGCACCCTCCCTGCAATACGTGCAATGCCATGATGTGAAGCTGCTGAAGATACTGTATGGTGAAATCTGCCCCCCCCTTTTCTTCCAGGGCAAACCAAAGTTGCTGTGGTTTTTCAGTGCTGCCTAGAAAAGTGTACTAAATGGAAGGGCAAATACTTTGGGTCCTGCATTCTCATAGTGGATGAGAATGTCCACTGAATGACTTCTTTCCTTTAAGAGTTTAAGGGCTGCGGAGCTGCAGGTCATGCAGAACCTCACCTGCTGTCAAGAGTTAATTCTTCAAAGTCCCAGGGAAAAAGCACTCTACAGCTTAACAGAAGCCTCACGCTGGCTGTTACATCTTTCCAATTGATCATGCTGCATCATTAAAGTGCTGCTATTTCAGTGTTCAGACATGGGGTTACTCTAACAGTCTTTAGGCAATTAATGACAGCTGCCAGTACCATACAGCACTCTTCTCAGTGCTGTTTCCTTGAGTTAACAGGAGTTTTCAATGTATGTGTCCTGGGTGCTGCAGAACAGGAACTGCTGTAGGTAGGAGGATGACATCTGTATCCGGTGCTTTGGATAGGGCCAGATCTGGCGCCTCGGCTATGTCCAGGTGGCTCGAATCCCTCTTTGAGAGTAGTGATGATGGGTGAAAACTGCAAGCTCCTTCGAAGGTTGGTGGTGAGTTCCTCTGTGTGATGCTCCCACCAGCCCCATATAAAAAGGGACCCACTTCTGGGTATGATCCGAGTAGTAGCTAAATCTCTTTCCCCTAATGCTTTTTAGTCCCCAGGGCCACAATGCCTGCCTACTGGCACCAGTAGTAATACTCGTGAATAACAAACCAGATCCTCCCCCATCTGTCTGAAAGGGCTAAGGTGCACCACAGTGGGATTGCTGTGTGTCAGTAGTGACCGTGTCCCTGCTGCAAGCCCGCAGCAACTAGAAAGCTAGCTAAAGCTGGTGCTGCGAAGAGCACTACACTGGTGGTTAACGTGGCTCAGCTGATGTTGAGCTCATGCTCACTGGCCGCTAAGCTGCAGCCATTTGATTTTCCAGTCTCCCAGAGGCAGGACTTGCATATATCCTGATCTAGAGGTGAACAGGCTGTTTCAAAACCCATATCCATGCCACATTAGATCTTCAGATGAGTGGCCCCTCTCAAAAATGTTTTTAAAGCCAAAGCTCATAAGGAGAATCTTGTGTAGATGTTACTGTGCTTGATTCAAGATGGTGTTGTGCTGTCTCTTGTAGGTTGGCGAGTGGGCAATTCGGAAACTGGGCCTTGTGAAATACAGCGAAAAATATGCTGGGAATTACAGTGGAGGGAACAGGCGCAAGCTCTCCACAGCCATTGCCCTCATTGGAGGGCCACCTGTGGTGTTCCTGGTGAGTCTGCAACCTTTTCTCATTAACATTTTCCTTGGAAAACAGAAAAATCAGGTTCAAACAAAGACTAGATATTTCATGGCCAACTGACGTTTAAATATATCATTAGTCACTTAAAAGAGCACGTAGAAATAAAGATTCCCTATTTAAATGTAGGTGCAAGCTATAATGTGCTTCCAGGCTTTTATTCCTGAAAAATCACTGGGGAAGTGGGGGTCTCAAACATGATGCCAAACTGCCAGCTGTGTAGCATCTTTGCGGCCTTAGTACTGCTGCAAAGATTTCTATACCTGCAAAAAAAGAACAGCCTTCCTGCTGGACACAAGCAAATCTTACTGTGCAGGAGAATCAGTCCTGTGTTTTTAATAATTCAGTGAAAACTGGAAATAAATATTTTGGGATTCTTCACATTAAAATCGAGGACAAACTTTAGGGTTACTGAAGTTCGTAGTGCAGGAGAAAGCACTCTAGTGCTCTATTTAAACAAGCTAGTTGACTTTAATTTGGTTTAGAACTGGATATTTCAACATGTTATAATTGCAGAATAAGCAGTACTTCTCAGTTCTGAAAAAGGTGTTTGCTAATTTAAAATTTGGAGCATAAATTGTTTTCTCATTTTGGAAAATGAGTCAAACTTGCTTATTTTCAACTTCTCCAGTATGCATAATCAGAATGGATAGGTCATTTCAGGGACCGAGATATTTGTCGGTAGAATGTAACAGCATAACCTGTTCTTTGCATATATTTTGCAGGATGAGCCAACAACAGGGATGGATCCCAAAGCACGTCGTTTCTTGTGGAACTGTGCTCTGAGTGTAATCAAAGAGGGGAGATCAGTGGTGCTTACATCTCACAGGCAAGTAACAGCCCAGTTGTATCGTACCCTGGCTTTTGCATCTGCCAGCGCTGTATGCTAAACTTTGCTTGGCTGCTCTGCCCTTCACTGCTGCTTGCAGTGCTAATGAAGTTACTTCTGCCTACAGCATGGAAGAATGTGAAGCCTTGTGCACTCGAATGGCGATAATGGTCAACGGGCGATTCAGGTGTCTGGGCAGCGTCCAGCATCTAAAGAACAGGTAGCTATTTTCTTTTCACTTACACCACAGAGTTGTCTGCATTTTTAGGGAGATACAGTCAGACTTAATTCCTCATACAGCATTCCCATTGCTATTCTGGCTGAGGGAAATGCTGCTGGATTTTAAGCTGCACTTCTATTTCAAAGACACTTAGCTCCTGTGCCCTCTTGTTTATAGGTTTGGAGATGGTTACACCATAGTGGTGAGAATCGCAGGGGCAAATCCAGACCTGAAGCCTGTTGAGGAGTTCTTTGGGCATGCCTTCCCTGGAAGTGTCCTGAAGGAAAAGCATCGGAATATGCTGCAGTACCAGCTTCCCTCTTCGCCATCCTCCCTGGCCAGAATTTTCAGTATTCTCTCCCAGAACAAAAAGAGACTCCACATAGAAGACTACTCCGTTTCCCAGACCACACTTGACCAAGTAAGTTTTTAGTAGCCTGTCTGCCAAAAGCTTCTTCGAGCAGAGGTAGGAATAAATCCATCCATTTATTGGACCTATCTTTTAAGGGCATTTCAGCAAAGTAGAGTACTGAATCCCAGGATTAGTTCAGGAAGCCCAGTGTATAAAATACCCTGAATTAATGAAAACCCAGGGTGATGTGTGACATGGCCTTTTTTCTTGTAGGTATTTGTAAATTTTGCTAAGGACCAAAGCGACGACGACCACACTAAGGACCTGTCCTTGCACAAAAACCAGACTGTGGTAGACATTGCAATCCTTAATTCCTTCCTGCAAGATGAAAAGGTAAAAGAAAGTTGTGTGTGAGCCAATTTCAGCGAAGAAATGATAAGCAGAATGCGAACTTCCTTTTCCTGGGGTAGGATACTCCCGAAGAAGAAGCCAGAGGAAGAGAAACTGGACACTCTACTGATAACCATTCAATGCAATGCAATTCAATGCAATGAAAACAAAATTCCTTTACAGGGGCAGTGCCTCGTGGAGTCGTCTTGTACTGTTCTCAAGTGAAAGACTTGAACTTAGCTCATTACAGTATAACTCTGAAGCTGTGGTAAAGCACCCATGAGATGCTGTGGGCTTTCAACCTTACTGTATCTTGTCCTGTACAGTATGTTTTTACTAGGGTTGCAAAAATAGTCCATTGAGGAATCAAGGCCAGTGGTTATTTATAGTATTTTAGACATGCATGTTTTAGTCTTTAAAACAATCATGTCAGGAGTGGGAATTTCCTGGTGCTACATCCATTGCTGGCAATGAATGCACCAAGACAGTCAGTGGCAAGAAAAGTCATCACCAGTGTTGTAGCCTTAGATTGTGAAAACTTACCTGACCAGCTGCTTTTCCTAGACTGGTGTAGGTCAGTTGTTGATAAATCTGGGGCCACAAAGCAGTACTGTGCAGATGGGATGGCAAGAGACAGGCCATCATATCCATACATCTCCATCAGTAAGTGGTGATATGCAGAACTGTGAGCCCTGCAAATGCACAGGATCGTCCCACCAGCATCACAACCAATAACCTACTCTGACTAGGTTTCTGTGTAGTTAAGTACTCTCCTGCTCCTTTGAGGTACTGCAGCAGCTGCATGAACACCTAGTAGGAGGAAGTGGGTGAGAAGCAGACCTAGGGTTTGGACCACAGCAGCAAACTCAGTAGTTGTACAAGCTGCTAATGCCAAGAGCAAATTCTAGATCATGAGATGTCACTCAGATATGTAGTATCTGCTCTTTAACCCCTGCTTTGCACCAGAAAGGTACCCATCATCTGAAGTTACTGCTTAGCACAAGCATGTTGCAATTTCTGGCTTTGCCAGATAAAACTAGAAATGAGATGTAGATTTTTTTTTTTTTAAACAGTATTATTTATGACTTTAAATAGGTAGGTAGCATAATTAGGGATTGAAAGTGCTTTCAGTTGATCTTTGTAGCCAGAGTATTTCTTTACATTATGTCTGCAATGCTATGCTCTCATTCTGTCCATTCAGCGATAGCTACATTCATGATCTGACCAAGTTCCAGACTCTAGCAATCAGCCGCTATCTGCAATTACTGCAAGTTGTTCACCTAAAATTTTCCTGTTTGGAAACCGGTATAACATTAGATTAACGTGTAAGTTTCTGCTTCTGTTGTGCAGTGTAGTTTCAGTCATTAGGTGATCCCTAACTGGAGAATACACCCCTATTATACATGTGACAAACTGCTTCAGTAAAAATCCCCTTCAAGAACAAGACAGTTCAAAATAGTAGTGCTACAGTTACACCAATCAGTAATTTTTTAAAGTTTTACAAAGCCAGAACAATATTACAGGGGATATTAGATGGTAAGAACAACCAATTCTTGTTCACATTGTACAACAGTCATGGGAGAGTATGCTTTCATTAATACATTTTCGGGCCCCTCTGTCTTACTTCTACATTCAGAAATAGGTTCAGTATTGTGGTTTGAACCCAAGTGCAGTTCCTGGGCTATTCCTGTATGTCATGCCTCCGCCTTAAACACCAGTTCAGGTTCTGCACTAGTTCTTGATGCTACTCCGCCACAAATCAATCACGGACCATATTCTTCTGTGTATGCCCATAGCAGCCCAACAAACAGTGAAGAGGCTGGCATGAGCCTGAAGAAGGTTGATTACGTATTTCCAGGTATACTTGGTAACACTGACCAATTCAGCATTTTTAATACACAAACAGTTAAATATTTAGCACAAGTTCCCAGTCCCTGCTGTGTCCTGCCTTGGGATAAAGTAAGAGCTTACTACATGCTCTGCTGAAGTGCCTTTTTCGTACTATTTTTTTTTTTTTAATCTGTATAATACATTGCTAAGGGGATTGAGAAAGGAGTGTAATGGGGATTGGTATACCTCACTTAAAACATGCTTTGTTATTACCTTTATGACATCGTCACCCAATGGGGATGAGTTACAGGGTGATGAATACACCAGACTTCCAGGTGCAGAAAAATTACTTAACAGCTGAGCTACAGCCATGACTTCTCTGTAACAGGCTGCAGATATGTTATGGTATCATTGAAACAAATAGCATGTATTGAAGGCTTACCACTGCTAAAAATCACTATTACAAATCAGCATTAAGTCACCGAAGTGAAGGGCTTAAGTTTTGCACTGCACCAAACTAGTGCATGTAGAACTAGAACGAGTTCTAGGAGGATTCAGATTTGGTCCTGAAAGGGCTGGGGTTTGCTCTTTGTAACTGCTCATGTAAATTAAGATTAATTTAGCAGGAAACGACAGTCACATCATAATCCTCTTTCCTTAGCCCACCAAAAAGAGATTCTTGATTCCTATTGCCCTGTGACTGTCATGCTCATATAGAGTCTGCTATCTGTGACAAAATGTTACAGTGAACATGGATATTAACTGAACTATTTCACAGTTCTGATCTGTCTTGTTTGTACTGAACAGACAGCATAATGCAACTCTCACATGAAGATTTGTCATGGAATAAGTTCAGACAGCCACTAATTTACTCTTTCAAGTGTGTGTTGGGGAAAAATCACTCTAGAGTCACTACAGTATATGAACCACTCTTGATAATGAAACTGCACTGAGGTGTTAACTTATTTTAAACTTTATTACTATTGACATGTTGCATCCCTCTTTGTAGTACATTTGTATTTCAGTAAGGAGTTGTTGTATTTTCCCCATGGTTAAACCACCACTGTGCTTATCCTTCCCTCCTGAATTATAGTTGGTCCTTCATTCCAAGCACTTTATGCTATCTGTAATGGGATCTATTTTTGCACTGGAATATCTGTTAACTTTGCAAAAATCTAGAGAGATTTCACAACTGAAATTTCTAAGTTAAATCCTTAAATGGACATTTTCATTAAAAGCAAAAAAAATATATATATATTTGTATTTGCTAATAACTGTTATGTGAAGTATTAAAAGGCACTCTAATTGCCTTGTATTAAGTAAAAAATAAAGCTGTTATGGCACCATTGGTCTTTGAAGTGTCATTTTTGCATATGTTCTTTTGAGGAGTGCTGTTAGCAGCTCTTGTTTTGCCCAGTTTTGTTTTGTTGTGAACTGTGATGCATAATGTACAAGCAAGTTCCAGTATCTCTACGAGTTAGCATGGGGCACATACTATTTTCAGGTAAGTGGGATTTGAAAGGCAAGTGCTACTTTAAGCTTCTAAAGTTAGTAAATAAAAAGGTCTCCAGCAAATCCTGAAAAAAGTCGTTGGTGTAACTGTCAAATCTAGTTGTAGAGCATAACAAATTTATCTGGATGTTTAAATCCCAAGTCAGATACCTACCTCTGAATATTACCATTAGAGAGACGCGGCAAGTTGCAACTATTGATAATTGTTCCTCCTCTTTTCTAAAAATATCCTCTACCTGTTTTCACTGACAAAGCAAAATGTTATTTTGAGTATAAAGAATCTGAAATATCCTAATCCTTAGCTAATATCAAATTAAAGGAAGATCACCCAAGTTAATACTAGATTGATTTTGAACAGCAGTTTACAAATAAAGCAGAATAATGGTCTGATTGCTCGAAGGAAAACTCATTTTAAAATTTTGCCTTCTACTTCCTGTAGTCCTGCTGTCAACCAATTAAGTTCCAGAATCAAACCAATTTTTGAAGTTACATTCATTACGAAAATTCATCCTGAGATAGAAGCCGTTAAAGTTTCCTGGGTTTTCTGTTTTCATCTAGTGTCCAGCTGGTGCTTTGGGTAATGTGCTTGATTTATCAACCTCTTGTCAGAAAACAACAAACTTTGGGATAAAGCACACCTCCTAACATCCTGAGTATCCTTTACTCTCAATGCTGGTGACAAGGAAAATAGTTTTACTAAAAAAAAATTACACTGTTTCCAGTATACCCCTCTACTTTTTATTCCAATAAACAATAAAGCAAGTTAATTTTTGCACTCACGTAGGAAGAAGAAAAGTCCTATTAATTCCCTCTCCCATTTTTCAGCCCGTGTTTTTGTTATTTAAAAAAAAAAGTCTTCCTTTGAGTTAACTGCTGTAAGGCAACATTCTGAATCAAGTTGGTAGTGATGGTTTATCAGCCATTTATATCTTAAAAAGTTGATTTGTAAAATACAAGACAGTGGTCTCTAAAGTAGTGCTTTTTCCACCCTGAGAATGCTAAAGATGGCTCTGTTGGAGGGAGGAGAGTATGAAGACTTGGGTATAGCAGCTGGGACCCGTTATGCTCCCTTCCTGCAGCAGGTGGATCCCATCCATGCACCTTGGATATAAGCATAATTGCCTACGGATGTTTTTTTTAGTGCTTTCCATGAGATCTTAATGCACTTTACAGAACCAATAATTATCATTAGGCAGCCTGCACAAAGATACTGCAGTAGAGATGTGAAATCAATTGCTCATTGCAGGTCAGTGATTCACCTGTGGAAAAGCCTTCCAAGTGCTCTGCCAGTTAGTGACCTTTAAATTGCAGAAGAGTGTGCTCTGTACCGCTGTACACAAAACGCAAGTTTGACTTCTCAGCCCAAATGCCCTCTGCCCTGCTGCTATTCATTCCAGCTTACTGGCTCTAAAGCAACTATTATCAAGACTGTTCACCAAAATGTGAAACCTGCCGGATGCTGCACTTGGAGAATGGGGTTCATAATTTCACAGTTTAAAAAAAAAGCTTGAGCTGTAAACACTAAAAATTCATGCTTTATCAGAATTTATTTGGCTTTTAACAGTCTGGCAAAAAGTATTTCAAAGAACATAAGCACGTGTAGATCAGCCGAGTCCGACTACACAGTTGAACAAGAAGGGCTAATCCAATTTCAGCACCCTAAACAAATACTAAAATACCTAAGGCAAAGCATTATGTGTGTAATTCACAGTGCTGAGGAAGTGTTTACTGAACAGAAAAGGAAAGGGCTGAAGAGAAGTGTACCAAGATAGTGCTCTTCTTGTGGCAGATTTCGTCGGGACCCGCCCCCTGACCAGCTTCACGGCAGCATCTCCTAGGGGCAATTCCAGCCACACTGACGTTTTACATTACTCAGAATTAATACAAAGCATCCCAATGAGAAGTCTGATTAAAACATAACTGGGTAACGGTTATGTGGGGCATTCCTTCTTAAACCAGTATGCAATAGCCAAGATGTGATAATTACAAGAGTCACCAAAGCACGTTATGAAAATGATACTAGCCCTGAGCTGTAATGTTGGAAAAGAGCACTTAACTTACTAGGTTTGATAAGTGATTTACCTATGCAGAAAAGTGTAAGAACTGAGGGGTTAAAATAAAAGATAGATGAAGTGTGGTTCATGCCATAAGTGATATGGCTTGAGTTCTTTTTCCTGAGGTTGTAGGAACATCACCATAAACTTCTGTTTAGCAATTCCTATGAGGGTGCAAAATTTTACTGATTTACATTGCTAGCAATCAGCATTTTGCATCCATTTAGTGTAAACTGAAGAACAGTTGGCTCAGTTCATGAGGGTATGACAATCCATGTGATGGCACTTGCTGACCACACTTCCATCTTGTCCTTTCTGCCATCAGTTAGATCCTTTAGAAGAAGGATCTTACTTCAGCGGCGAGCATTGCAGAGGAATCAGGAGCATATTTTGCTGGGACTCCAAGAATCTGACGCTGTCGCGCACTGAAATTAAATGCATATTTAATTAAGAGAGTAATCCAATGAGAAATACTACTTTTCTCAGCATGCATGCAGGTAACACCAGTGAGCTCTCTGCATCCATCATCTCTTACCAGCTGCTACCACTCTGGCATCTTCATGGGCACTGTGCCTTCCCGCTGCCCGGTGATCTGGGCTCTCATTCCACCAGATCACGTGGACTGAGAAAGTAAGAATAAAAAGTCAGCTGAATACTGTAACGCTGCAATACAACATGTGCCATAAGTCCTAGCAGTCTGCCTTCACCTGTTAGATGCCTTGCAGTTAGCAGAAACAATTCTCCAGGCAAGAAAGTGGTGGGATGATCCTTTGCTGAGCCTTTAAAAGGTTTGACTCTTTAACATCAGATCTGAGAGTCTTTTAAAATAGCAGCACCTGGCTTAAGCCTATAACCCAACACACAATGCTGGGTTCAGGGACTGTTTACAGGACTTTGGTGATCCGCACTAACGTTTTCATCAAGCCGGCCACTCCTGATCCAGGACAAGGGATTTCCCCTCTCCCTCTGCCCCTTCCCATGCCAAAGTCTGTACCAGAAATTGAGTAGTACCTGTGTTAAGTAATCCATACTCTGTGTGGAAAATACCGATCAGCTTGGTGTAGCCTGTGTTGACGTGAGCATTGATGGCAGCTTGAAACGCTTCGCCCCACAATGCTGGCCCACCAGGCTTCATCTGGAAAGTAACCCATTCATATACTCCTGGAAGAAAAAGCAAAGACGACCTCAAGGAACAAAATACAAATTAATAGTGCCGGTTCTCAAACAGTGTGTCATGGCCACGATGTTTGTTGTGAAACCAGTACTGCCATTCCCTGCCATTTCGGGTCAGTGGGACATGGAACTGCCCCTTCGTCCCCACAACTTCTCACAGCACCCAGAGAACACACGCAAGCAGCTCGCCAACTAGAGCTAGTTCAAGTGCAAATGTAAGTACCGGGACCCTGAGGAACAAAAGGCTTTACACTAAGCCCAACTTAGCCATTTTCGGTGTTGCCCGGAAATTTGGGGAGACTCAGACTACTTTGCAGAAATCACAAATACTCATACGTGTTTGCGGGATTTGGACGGCTCATTGAGCAATGCAAGGCACCTTTTCTAAGACTGGCAATGTTTTCTGGCATTAGTTTATGACGTTATAAACCCCTTTGATTCCTGGCGGTTGGTCACAGCAAGAGCTGAAGGCTTAACCAACAGACCAGGACTAGCCTAGCATCTCTGCTCTGCCAAATAATCATCAACCTTGTTCGTAGACAAATGGCATGATTTGCCGAAAAACTCCAGTCCTGCTACGAGACACATTATCCAACTCCTTTCCATCCAGGTAGTTACTCTAGATCACAATTGCTGACGCTTTAATAGAAAGCGAGACATTTGCCGTATGGCAATGTATGTCTGGTCTCATTCTCCAGCAATGGGCTAGAGATAACCTAAAATGGGAAGGGAGTGTTTGAAAAGTCAGCTCCTCAGTTCTAAGAGAAAAACTGGACTGCTTTCAAATTCAATTGCAACAGCATAAAACTCAGAATCACAGGGAAATAAAGAACAAAGATTACTGTATGTATGCACAGGCTGAGGGCTAAAGGAAGGCCTGTTTGACATTACTCCATGCAACAAAGTCTGCAAATGTTCATAAATAGGGGAACACTCAATATTATTAATACCACATCTGCTACAGAGAGAATTAAAATACATCAGGACAGGACACCTACACCTCATCTATGATTGTTACAAAGTATGCTTGACTTGCACGTATCTTTAAAAAGCAGGGATTATTTTTCTTTTTTCTGAAAACTATTATGCAAAAGAAGCAGTAACATCAAAGCAAATTGATAAAAGAGAAAAACCTCTGTGAAAGAGAACAATCATTGTCTTCAGTGTCCCCAGGAAATGCCCTCTCACTGCAGATGGACAAAGCAAGTCCGGGATGACTACTCTGACCACTACTACCGCGCTGCCATTTTGCATGTTCATTTGGGCAATTGACACACCTCTTCACAACCGTAACTATCAGGGCTCTCGTCAGGGACTGATGTAAGTTAGTGTAAAATCCTTCTTAAAAACTTTTGTCCCTCATCGGTGTTACGTCACCCTTTTCACATGGGTGTATGTGCATGCGCTTGTTACATAAAGGGTTATAAAACCATGTAATACCTGGTTTAAACTTTAAGCCATTTTTTGTTAGTCCGTCAGCATCAGTAACTTTAATCAGCAAAAGAGAAGATAAGCTCACCCCCTTCTTTTGGAGGCTTCCCAAGTTGGCACCAGGGTACCAGATAAGCAACCTCATTGTGCTGCTTTTCTATCAAGGGGAGAGCTGGGGAGATGAATTTTCCCTGCCAGTCTTTGTCATTGGCTAGTGCATGCCGGACTGCTGTTCTGTGGGCAAAATTATCTGAAAGAAAGGAAAAAAAAGAAAAAAAACTATGAAAAAATGCACTTAATGTCACATCAGACTCAATAAAAATGTATAATTACAAGGAGGCAAGCTGCACTTAGATAAGTTTGAAATTGGTATTTTTAAACAGCGTATTAGCTCGAAGCAGATGTGGTAAGTTACCTTTAAATTCTGCAAAAATCTTTGCCTTAGCTCTCAGATTTAAATGGTTTCAAGCCAAACCAAATTTTCCGAGAAAGTTTACAAAAAAGTTAAAAATACATTAAGAAATACTGTTAAGAAAGATTCATATATGGCATCCGCAGGGACTACTGGATGTGGCAACAAAGAATAAGGAGATTTGCAGAAAGCACAGTGGATAAGGCAGTGAAGTGGAAAAGAAAATTCAGAAGGAATATTAGCCTACCAGGAGAAAATTAAGAAAAACATGAGTTTTGGCTTATATAAAATGACATTAAAATTACAAGTGTAGAAATAATGTTTGTTTGTTCAGCTACATAAGAAGTTATTAAGTGCCCAAAATCTAAACCTTTTCTTCTTTTTTTTTTAGTTAAAAACAAATCCACTGAATTAAGAGTGTCTGAATTTCAATTGGTTAGGCTGCAGTGGCATCTTAAGCAGTACGTTTATGCAGCCAGCTTTCAATAATACAAGAGAAAAATCCAGCATCTGAGAATGGGAAGAACCTTGAGAAATATCAGTATCTTGGGACCAAGAGAAAAATATACCAATTATTTTTAACTACTAAAAAGATATAAGCAGGGGTCTGACGAACCAAGCAGAAAGGATGTTGTACCTTACACACGTAAACACCATTAGGAAACAAACAGGAAAAAAAATTGTAGTTTTTTCCTTAGTTTTCCATTTTGAAACTTTCTCACAGATTACTAAAAATGTTTTTTTCTTTCAAGAGAAAGAACGAGGCTAGAAAGTTCTGAGAAGCAGGACAATTTATTAACCATAGATGCACATAAATTCATAAGATGGCTGGTCCCTTCGCTCCTCCAGGACAAAAGGGGCGACTATTCTAAAGAGGTACTGTGAACACGCTGGATTTCAACGAGCAGACCGAGGACTTCAGAAACAGAATTCTCTGTCTCAGCACACAGATCCACGCAGTAGGTATACAAAGAAATGCTACCAGCGTGCCTTCCCACCTCTCCATAACCCAAGCCTCAAGTTCCCTTGGGCTCCACAAAGAGCACAGCCAGCACACCTCGTTTCCTGCATAATTGTAGCTCTTCTTAGCTGACCAGCACCTTCCAGGCCAGCAGCGACTCCGACAACATAAAAAGTTGATTATACTGCAAGAAGCCTGTTGCTACCAAGGCTGAAGCAGCACAAAACGCTTCGTGCGCTTGGGAAGCCGGGGCTGGCGGAGCGGCCTTCCACCTCAGCACAGGCCAGCTGCAGAAGGAGTTTAAGCACACAAACTGCATGCTCGTGTGTTTTAGGGGAGTGACTGTTACACTGAACTAAAATTTGAGAACAATTACACCTGCATATAAACATACATAGACTGCATATAGATTGTCTGCACTTAGATGTATTATCTTATTAACGAGGTCTCAACCTTTTTTCCATCCATTCTGAAATTCTGAAGATATTTGTGTTTCAGGAACTGGCCCTAAATTAAAAGTATTTACCAAGAACGAAGAACTCTGCCGCAGTTCCTCTACTATACCTGTTTTGAGCAGAGATCACTGTTTAAGAACAAGTTGTAACTCTCTCATCCCAACACATCAAAATTGTCTTGACAGGCTGTGCAGTGTTCTTTTCAGTAATCAGTACAGGAACAAATTTTTTCTGGACACTTTCTTACAGTAAGAGCAACAAATAAAAGCCGGGTAAGCATTCTCCTCGCCTTCTTGCCTAGGAGACAGGGAGCACAGAGAGGGCAGAGCAGCGCAAAGGGATGCTGAGCGTACCGTACTTCCAAACGTGGACAACCTTATTCATTGCTCCCAGCTCCGCAGACCAGAATCCCACCAGCTCCGAGTGAGCTATGCGAAGGTGAAAGTACTTGTTGACCACTTCCACAAACTCCTTCATCTTTGATGGCTTAATATCATATGTGCGAATTTCATAGAAAATGTTATCTTTTTGCCTGGCCCCTGTAGCAAGGGATGCGAGTACCTGAGAGAAAATGTTAAGAAAAATAACTAAAACTGATTGTCAAGCCAGAAAACCCTCTTCTGTCTGATTTCTAGACTTTTTCTAAAACAGTGAGATGCTACAGATGCGATTTTTCTACTGGGGGCTGGGAGAGGGAGTACTTTGTGATCTCCACTACAAAAGTATCTTGTGACTTTTTTCTTTGGAAATAGTTCCCATGCGCATTATTTGCTGCAACTCCTTTTGGCAGTGCAAGAGACCGTGGCGTGTCTTTTATTTGTCGCACTCAATTGTTTAATTATTAGCCCATTACAAAGAAGGATTTTCCTTTTCTCATACCCCTTCCTCAGGAAGCCAGCAGCAGGATGCAAAAAGCCAAAGCAATAAAAGGAGAGTTGGCTAAACAGGTTATTCAAAGGCGAGGCTGTTGATGCCACCGAAGCAGAGGCAACATCAGCATCTGCCTGCGGTGCCCTTACCCGACCAACTCACACTACTGCAATCTGTTTTCTCATTACAATCTTACACCGGTATTAGCAAATTACACATTGTTGGCAAAAGAAAGAAAAAGATACCAACGCTTGGGAAAGACTGATTCCTTCCAGCACAAGATTGCTGAAGTCTGCATCCCTGCCCTTCACTGGCTGCTTCCCAAAGGCTGGTCAAGAACAGGTTTTGCATTCATGTAACATAAAACCCTTCAGAAGTCCCAGAATATGCTTACTCTTGCAACGGCCTCAATAACCTGGAACATTTTACCCACCTCTCAAATGAAACTAGAAAAACTAAGGCCAAACCAAACCTTTGGCCTTAGCCCATATTTGCAGAGAGGTGGCTGCTGGGTGGATTTTGGACACGACTTACGTCACGAGCATCAGGAGGCACGCGCACCATACAGCTCAAGCCACAAAATACAGACGGCCAAGACCAAAGGTCTTGTTTCCCAATCACCCTTTGGAGAGTTACACATCTCGCTCTGGTTGCCATGCCTCACCGCCTCTTTTCGCATTTACAGTTTCTAAATCCCCACAGGATCCTGAACGAACAGTAATCCTACACTTATGGTGAGCAATCATGACAGCAGTCAGCTGTCGGCGCCCCATCCAGTGCCGAATTTCTGCAGGAAAAGAGAAGCCTAGACGTTTTCTGCCACTCAAGCAAATACTGGACCGCTGCTGGACCACCTCTCCCGTCCAAAGAACATGTCACGCGATTCTGGAGAAGACCCGGGGCCGACGCTCAGCACGAGGCGTGCCCACACTTGCAAACAGACCCGTTAAAGAGGATGTCGCGACAACAGCAGCCCCTGCCCCGGCGGGCAGCGCCCGCCCAACTCCGGGGGCAAGAGCCCCGGGCGGGACCGGCGGGCACCGCCCACC